>NC_089818.1:24298540-24438540 GCF_029633855.1 Hoplias malabaricus | reverse complement strand
CTGTAGCTCATTTCACTGGCGCTTTTCCAACAATATGGGCATGTAAGGACCCCAACGAAAGGTGTTCAAGAGCCTCTGTAACATGGAGGTAAACAGGGTAAGGACACTCACTTCGCCTGTTTTAGTTGGTGTTAGTTAACGTTAGCTTGACTCGCTAAACTCGGTGCTCAGATTATACTCGGCTACGTAGCTGCATTACGGAGGTTTATAGTGTCGGATGAATTCGAGTTCGACTTCGATCACATTTACAAGAATAACGGTACCTCTACATTTGAGTTTAGCTTATTGCTAGGCTATTGTCATGAATAATGTTGGTTATTTAGCTAGATACTGTCATAACAGTCAGTCATAACGGTGTTTTACCGCGGCGTTGTTCAGCTGTTGTCCACCAGTGACGTCACGGTCGCGTTCAAGAATTTCCGTAGAGAGCTCGGGTTTTTCCGTCAATTTAATAAAATTGTCAGTTTTAAAGCAAATTAAGCTGCTATTTTCATTTTAATTCATACTTATATCTGTCAGTAACTACAATAATGTGGAATATTCATGGAGGTCCATTAAGTGGTGCTTAGCCTTTAAATGTATACTGCATTCAATAAGTTGTTCTTTGTGTCAAACTGAGTGCATTATTCTGATGGACAATGTCAACAATGCGAGTCACGGTATTTGATCTTTACCTACAGTAAAACTGATAATTTTCTAGCCTCTCTCCATGTGATAAACGCATTTAACTGTGCCTGCTTTCTCCTCTGACTGCGGGGGCCAATGTGAATCTGCTTATAGGTTACACACATCCCTCACGGAAACGCCCATTCTCTGATTAAACCTGCAGTGTGTTAATGACGACAACAGTACGTCAGAGGTGTTTAACCTTTGTGGCCTGTGTGTTTTTGTCCGTGAGAACTGTTTAAGAGTGCTGATGAGTGATTTATTGGATGAATGAGCTTCAGCAGGTGTTTTGCTCAGAGAATGGGATTCGTGTTTTTGTAATTCAGAGAAATTAAAGTGAAGGTGACTGCAGTGTTAGAGCAGTGTTATCAGAGCGACAGGGAGGTGATGAGGACGCAGGCTAAATGTGGCTGGTTTAAATAGTCTCTGACCTCACACTGGCACTGAGGCTTTTAAATACAGCTTCTACATGAGCAGGAACACACACACACACACACACACACACCAGTCACTTTACACAAACTCTGACACATCTTAGACAATCTGATTTATATCAGTGTTTACAGAGAAACATTACTGAAGGTCAGCTGTGGTTGTACACATTAGAGTAATAAACAATACAGCAGAGCGTTCACCATCAACACGTCAGATCTGTTTTAGCAAATCATCACAACACGGGGATCTCCAAAGGTTTACAGGAGAAGGAAAAAAAAGACTTTCAATGTGAGGCAATGTAAAAATTCTGATTAGTTCTGGACCATTTCCATTGGTCCATTTCTCGTGATATTCTCACACAATGTGAAGGACAGCTGCTGAGTTCAAATAAAATCGTAAACAAAAAGTTTTTAAAGCATGAAGATAAAAAAAAAGATTGTAAATTCAATACTTAAAAATAATGCTTTCATAACTCAACATCGGTTGAAAACCCCAGGTGTCTTTTCACGGCAGAGGAAACGCCTTATTGTTGCTTCAGCTCCTCCTCAGTCTTCATCTATCTATCTATCTATCTATCTATCTATCTTTACACTTATATAGCGCCTTTCTAGACACCCAAGGATGCTTTACAATCCACACTGCTCAGAACACTCAATCCACACACACACACACTGGTGAGAAGCGGCAGCCAAACGCACACAGCATACTCTCGACCAGGAACGACCGTCCACCTGGAGGACTGCATCGGGCACTAGGATTTCACCCAGGACACCGCCGCCAATTCATATCTGGGCACACACATTCACTCACACATACACACTCATTCACTCACACACTCATTCACTCACACAGCAGGACAGTTATTAGAGAAGCCCATTCACCTAACCTCCATGATTTTGGACTGTGGGAGGAAACCGGAGCCCCCGGTGTAAACCCACACAGACACAGAGAGAACACACCACACTCCTCACAGACAGTCACCCGGAGGAAACCCACGCAGACACAGGGAGAACACACCACACTCCTCACAGACAGTCACCCGGAGGAAACCCACGCGGACACAGAGAGAACACACCACACTCCTCACAGACAGTCACCCGGAGGAAACCCACGCAGACACAGAGAGAACACACCACACTCCTCACAGACAGTCACCCGGAGGAAACCCACGCAGACACAGAGAGAACATGGAAACTCCACCCAGATGAGACTTGAACCCAAGATCCCAGCGCTGAGAGGCGAACGTGCTCACCACTAAGCCACCGTACCGTGTTTATTTAATCCTGTGCTGAGTTACTACGGCCATTTCACTGTTTTAATTCAAAAGAAGAACTGCATAATTATTGAGAGTTATTTAATGAATGAGGTTGAGATTTACATTCTGCAGAAAACAAGTTCAAACCTTTACTTCTAACTATTTCTTGTTTAATTTTTTAAAAATGCAAAATGTTTTATTTTTTCTACTTGACCTGAGTCTGCACTTTCGGCATCGCGCCTTTGTTTTGTTTTGTTTCGTTTCATTTCATTCAGTCATTCATCTTCTATAACCACTTCACTCTGATCAGGTTTGCAGTCGCTCTGGAGCCAAGCAGAGTCTAGTTTCCTCAGAGGTCCCACAATAACATTTAAAACCTAAACTCCGCTAACACTGACCCTTCAGCACTAATCACAAACACCTCAGTCAAACAACTGCAGGCAGGAGACATGGTAAACAACAATAATAAAACTCTTAAAATAGGGCCTAATGTACTAACTGCATTCCTGGAGGAATACCTCAGCCGCCAGAAACACATGATCATTTCTGGAATGTGAGTCAGAGCTGTGTTCACACGGAACTCCGGCACTGACCGATTTAACTGCTTTAACTCGGGCTTGAAACGAGCCGGGGATCAGGGCCTGAGTAATTACAGCACATTCATCCTCACAACTGAGCGATCGCTGCTGGTAATAAATGAATTAACGATAGAACGATAGATAGATAGATAGATAGATAGATAGATAGATAGAACGATAGATGTCCTCACACTCTATCTATATTTATTCAGAGTATTAAACCCCACAGTATTTAGCTCATGACTATTAACAGAAGACTGATCATCACCAACATCTCCATACTGGATGGTTATAGAAATTCCTGCTCTTACTGCTGCAGTTTTCCTCTCTTCTTTTTTTACATTAATAATTAATTAATGAATATATCTATTATTACTGAATAGTTCCTGGCTCCTAATGTTACATCTCAGAGAATAATGTTAAAAATGAGGCAACTGTCTGTTCATTAGTTGAGAAATAAGTTTTATGACAGTGATATAAATAAAAAGCATTCTCATAAAGCGACGGAAATATGTGAACTGCTTTGAGAGCAACTGGTTTTCTGGCACCACACTGATTTACTACAGGTCAGGGTCACGACCTTCTACTACTTACACCATTTACACCTTAATCCCAGTCAAAACCTCACAACTATTTGAGCTTAAACCCTAATCTCCTCTAGAGGCATATCCAGGCTCTGCCAAATTATTATTATTTCCATATCAGTATAAAGAATATTTACTTAAATTCTACTGAAATGAAATAATGAAAGTAATTTGAGCAAATGAGGAGGGGGCGCCAGTCCTTCACAGGGCAACACACACTCACACTCTGTTTAACCAAATCTTTGTATTTAATGTGTGCTGTAAATATCAAATGTGTTCTATTTGTCCCAATTTTTCCCAATCTGTTTACTTTGTAGTAAAATTGTGTTTATATCCCAGTTTTAAAAAAAGCAAACAATGCTACACCAATAAGAACTCATGGGCAAGACTCCCAACAATACATTCATCTGCCTCTATTGAAAATAGCAGCAGCTCTATGAAAGTGTCAAACAAATAAATACAGTGGAGTTTGAGTTCCTAACTTGTGTTTATTGAGAGTCAGAAAACATGTTATTTCTTACTAATTCAAGGAATAAGGTTTAAAAGACCGTTGCCCCCCCCCCAGCGGTGTTCGGAAACTCTAATAGGCGTCTTGCCTGTGACGTAGATGGTGGACAACAACTCTAGAAGCTGCACTTAATTTAATGCAAAATGACGAAAAGGTGTGTTGTTTTTGGCTGCAATCATTCAATGTACAGTGGGACATCTGTGAACAAATGGCCCAAAGATCCCAAAATATCCAGAAAATGGACTACATTTGTCCACTTTAAACGGGCACTTTGGAAAGGACCATCCGCTCACTCCGTTATCTGTAGCTCATTTCACTGGCGCTTTTCCAACAATATGGGCATGTAAGGACACCAACGAAAGGTGTTCAAGAGCCTCTGTAACATGGAGGTAAACAGGGTAAGGACACTCACTTCGCCTGTTTTAGTTGGTGTTAGTTAACGTTAGCTTGACTCGCTAAACTTGGTGCTCAGATTATACTCGGCTACGTAGCTGCATTACGGAGGTTTATAGTGTCGGATGAATTCGAGTTCGACTTCGATCACATTTACAAGAATAACGGTACCTCTACATTTGAGTTTAGCTTATTGCTAGGCTATTGTCATGAATAATGTTGGTTATTTAGCTAGATACTGTCATAACAGTCAGTCATAACGGTGTTTTACCGCGACGTTGTTCAGCTGTTGTCCACCAGTGACGTCACGGTCGCGTTCGAGAATTTCCGTAGAGAGCTCGGGTTTTTCCGTCAATTTAATAAAATTGTCAGTTTTAAAGCAAATTAAGCTGCTATTTTTACTTTAATTCATACTTATATCTGTCAGTAACTACAGTAATGTGGAATATTCATGGAGGTCCATTAAGTGGTGCTTAGCCTTTAACGCTGTAATGCTCAGTAAAACATACAAAATATATATTAAATATCTAAATATAAATATTTAGCTACAACAACACGACAGGACTCCACAGCAAAGTGTTATAAATCCAAACGGTAAAGGTATAAGACTGTACACATCACTGTATGGGATTTGTTTCTTGCAGTGTTCTTTCTAAACAAAGCTTGTCCAACCTTTGAACCGTTGCTATGGAAGCCTGAGGCCAATTAACAAAGGCCAGGCCTAATAACAAACGATGCATCATGTAATTAACACCAATATGGTGCTGAAAGAACAGCACGTCTGCTCCAATTGGCCCAAACCATATGACTAATGCTCTGTTATTGTATCATTCTCATTCTCTTGACATGATGCTGGCGAACGTGTAAATGATGTGACCTTGGCTGTGACTGAAACGGATCCCTATTCCCATGTTCACATTGCGCTATATAAGGGAGCACCACTCCGTTTACTAATTACTGCTAAAAGCACAAGGATCAATAAACAGTTTCTAATCACCAACCTTTGAGGGCTCTCACCAGTCACAAAAGCAAACTAACACCAGTTCCTCCAGCGCAGAATCAGTCACTGAGATCCTGATTATGTTCATTTAAGACGAGGAGATACGGTCTAGAGTAAGTCTCATGTTTTTGGGAGGACGGTAATGGTTTGTTTACACTCATTTGAATGCGAGATTTAGCAGGCGATGTCAGCTCAGTCTGTTGCTTAGTAACAGGAAAATGCAAAGCAGTTACACATTCATCTGATTGCAGTGATCTATGGTGTTATCAAGAGATACATTTAATACATTGTGCCAAAAAGAGATGTGTCCAATATCAAGAATTCCATTTCACACTGTGTTTAATACGATAAAATGATGATGATATTTGGGTTCACAATAACAATAAGCTACAATTACACAGTTTGTCAGAGCTGTTAGAAATCATGGCAAATACCGTAGTAGGACTGGAGGACTCTCTATGTTTCTATGAATCTTGGTTCATTTCAGTATAATGCTGGCTATCAACATATGATCACGTATCATGTGTAATAAGCATTCCTGACCTTCTCTGGCACTTCTAGGAGGGTTTTCAAACACTGTCCTGAACACTCGATGTCTATAATGATTCCCCACCCACTCCTCTTATATTCTGTGCCCCAGTGTCGCTGTAGTGCACCCCAGCCCTGAACCAGCATCAACATTCCCTTCAATTCAGAGGTAACCACAAAAGAACTACATTTCCCATGTTCCCCCGGGGCTACTCACCGTTCGGTAGACATCGTCGCTGTTGTTCTCATACTTCTGTTGGATCCTCTCTTCCAGGAAGTAGATGCGGAGCTTGAGGCTGAAGTTTTCCTTCTTCAGGTCGTTGAGGTGCTGCGAGAGAGTGCGGTAACTGTTAGACATGTCCGGGGTATGTGGTCACCTCGGGGGGCATGCTGCACCCCCCTGTCTCTCTCAGCTCGACGACATTGTAGTACAAAGATCTTAAAGAATTACAGAAACAAAGAGCGGATATGTACAAACAAAACGGTGCCACTGTTTTATTTACAGCGCCATAGTGAACTGATACACCCTACATACACAAGCAAAGCTAGATCGCTAACGGGCCAGGGTGCAGGCCCTGGGTCTCAGCGGTGTGTCCGCGGTGAGGTCATGGTGTGCTCTGAGGCAGGGATGAGAGGGCTGGGGCTTTTTTACTCCGGGGGAGGTATCCCAGGAATCTTGAGCTGGCAGGAGATGGCCTACGCCATCACAGGCACAAGCGATATGTAAGCTGATCACACTCCAGAGAGTGGGAGAGATAGAGGGGGAAAGAGCGAGGTGAAAGGGTGGGGGTTTAGGGAACGTGGTGAAAACCCATCTAACTGGAGAATACCACACAACACACTGCTCTTCCTAAGCTTTGATTCCTTTCAAAGCACTGCATGTGGTAAATCAGATCATATTTCTCACAAGGTGTTATGCAATTACAGTTCTCAAGCACTTTGTAAAGTGCCAAACGTTTCTTAAAGCATTAAAAACAGGTATAAAACATGCCTTTTACCAAAAGACAGCTCCTCACCACCACCACAGACCAGAACTGGAAAAGCCAAGCTCCTATGCCTTATAGTTTTTAGCATATTACTAAGAAAATGCACTTTCCAGACAGAATACAGGCTCCTTCTCTTATTTTTAGCTCTGAGTTATTTTATTCCTCTGTAATTTACTCAAGGCCAGGACTTAATAAATACTAAGGTGAGATGTGAAGGCTAAAGCATAAAGCAACTGCATCTTTCCCAGCTTCTTCTAGCACAACATTTACTTGAAACAGCCATTTATTTTAAGCTATTAAACAGACGCCTGCATTGGAAGCCACCGTGCTGAGTGCAGGGGAAGAGGAGGAACTATCTTTCCCACCCAGAGAAAGTGAAGCCAGTTATGTTTTCTTTCACTGCCTGTCACTGATGGCTACGGCTGAACCAGGAACCAAACTAGCAATGCCCCCTCACAAATAAGACCATCACTGAGAAACAGCAACACTAGTTATACACTAAAGAGGCAGATTTCATACATCAAACATACCTTGACTGTTTTTGGGTAAAACTGGGGAAATTAATTTTTAACAAAGGACCACTTTAAATATTCATTCATTCATTGTCTGTACCTGGAATCATTGGGCGCAAGGAACACACCCTGGAGGGGGCGCCAGTCCTTCACAGGGCAACACAGACACTCACACACTCACACCTACGGACACTTTTGAGTCACCAATCCACCTACCAACGTGTGTTTTTGGACTGTGGGAGGAAACCGGAGCACCCGGAGGAAACCCACGCAGACACAGGGAGAACACACCACACTCCTCACAGACAGTCACCCAGAGGAAATCCACACAGACACAGGGAGAACACACCACACTCCTCACAGACAGTCACCCGGAGGAAACCCACGCAGACACAGGGAGAACACACCACACTCCTCACAGACAGTCACCCGGAGGAAACCCATGCACACACAAGGAGAACACACCACACTCCTCACAGACAGTCACCCGGAGGAAACCCACGCAGACACAGGGAGAACACACCACACTCCTCACAGACAGTCACCCGGAGTGTGACTTGAACCCACAACCTGGAGCTGTGTGACTGCGACGTGCCGTCCTTCTGTGATTTTAGGAATCCTGAGGCGTATATTGTGACAATGATTAATAAATCATATTTTGTTTGGCCTTGTTGACTGCTCTTAAAGTATAATGACGTTGAGTTAAAGGTGGTGTGGTCTTAAAACACTGAGGAACCCTTTAAAATGGTAATTTAAGGAGGTTTTTCTGAGAGGAAGGTGGCAGTCCACTCCCTTAATTTTGTGAGATGTATTTCAGGGGTCAGTTTTAAATGAAGCGGGGCACGTAGAGGTTTCAGCAGATGTTTCCTCAGGGCAGGAAGAATGTTGTAATACTCCCTGTAGTGGTTAGTGAGAGAGACTCAGTGTGGCCAAGATCAATTATTTAGAGTCTGAAACATAAGAGCATCTTGTGTGATGTCAGAGAAAAAGCCTTCAAGGACAGCTTTTTTTTATTTATTTTATTTTATTTTATTTTAGAAGAAGTAAAGAAGGGAATAAAAAAGAAAGGGAGATAGACACTAAATTTGATGTTTCAACGTTACAGATGTAACGTGAACAATTAGAACAAAGATCTCTCTTGAACAATTGCATTGATTACGAATTGATTCAGAGTTACACAGAGAGACCATCAGGGATCCATTACTGTTTCAAAGCACACACACACACACACACACACGCACACGCACACGCACACGCACACGCACACACACACACGCACACGCACATACACACACGCACACGCACACACGCACACGCACACACACACACACACACACATACACACACACACAATACTCCAAGGGTGAAGCATCAGTGATGAAACGAGCTGTGGATTTCTAGGATATTTTGGATTGAATTTTGATTCATTTAAAAGATGCACAAATGAAAAAATAAATCACAGAAGCCCTATTATAATTTCCAGCTTTGTTATTTAAGCAAGACATAGTCTGAATTCTTTAATGTGGTCTCTGTTTCCAGCGCCTTTTGTCTTGTTTATTGTCATGTGTGTGATCCCAGGAGCACTGTGCTACACTTGTGTTAAAATGTATTTAAAATCACGCCTTAAAATCCAGCCTGGTCACTTCCGGTTCGTTACACAATGAACAATTTCTGGGAAGAAGCCAGAAACATGAGTGAACATTTTAATCTGTGAGCTGTAGTGAAAACAAGGTGCTCAGTTCTCCTGTGCACGGACCAGTCTGTCTCACAAAGATCCACAAGGTGGCGACAAACCGCACATAAAAAAATACGGTTTTAAAAACTCAGACATGCATTCCTTAAGATTCCAACTTATTGTTGCCATAAACACAGGAGCACAACACCTTTATTTTGCATTTCTTGAGTTCCCAAAAAATAAAACAAATAAAATAAAAAATAAGGAAATAACCAAGAAATATAAACAAATATAAAAAGTCTTTAAAAATGATTTTATTATGAGCCAGTTTTATGAAGTAGGTAAGTTCTCGTCTCAGACAAAGAAGACGACGCATGCGGAGGTGTGTGTACCGTGCACAGAGGTGATGCACCCATACGACCCAGAATCTCTGAGTCTAAGACATGATAATCATCATAAAAAAAGTGATAACAGACAACAACTAAGAATCAAAAACGAGTAGCTCACTCACCTGTTCAAATTCTTTCAGCGTATGAGCCTGGAGCGATGGTGCTTTATCCGCACTGTCGCACAAATAATCTACAGAAGAAAACGTTGCAGTATCACATTACACCCATGATGCATTGCACATACAAAGCCACAATCACTTCTTCAAATTAGGCCTAAGTCTTGATTACAAAGAATATACAACTGCTTTAATGCTCCACATGAAGACATCCATTTCATGCGAATGTAAACGTGCAGTTATTAATGTATACATTTATATGCGTGTATTGTATGTATATACATTTATGTTGGTATTGTAAGGTTTCAGACAGGGGCCCGTTTGCCCACTAGGCCACGCCTGGCCAGCAGAGGAAGGCATGGAGCCACCACACCTTAATTAGGAGAAATCAGCAGCACCTGCTCCTCTTGTACTTAAGGGAAGCCAACACACACCTCAGCGCTCAGTCTTGGGTTCCGCTTCTCAGGAGTGCCACACAAGTCTGGCTGGTAATTTTGGTAAAGCTCCTAGCGTGGCCTCCTGGGTCTCTTTTCCTCCTACCTTTCACAGCTCTTTTGGTTTGGCCTCTTTGCCTGTTTAGATGTCTATTTCCTCTTTAATTTGGGGAAGCCCCTTTTGTTTTTAGTTGCCTTTTGCTCTCAGCTTTTGAGCCATTCACCTTCCCTCTGAGGAATCCCTCTGATTCTTCAAATATTGCAGCATTTATCTCAAAACTAATCAATATGGTTTTCCCCTCCAATATTATTCAGTTGTCACTTCCTGATACTGCAGCTTTAGACCCATTTGTAAGATCCCTGTCACGTTTTGTTCAGATGCAGAAGTTAAATCTGTTCTGCCAGCCTCAGTAATATGACTGTGCTTATTGCACCGCTACAACATCTGTATGAATACATACGTGTCTTACCTGTCACATGACCTGTGTTTCTTGATACATTACCCTCTTGATCAACAGTGCATGTCCTGAAAACACATAAAAATAGGTCATTAAAATCACACCCACACACACGGAGGCGGCATGGTTGAGCAGCAAGTAGTGTCTCTGTCACAGCTCCAGGGACCTGGAGGTTGTGGGTTCAAGTCCTGCTCCTGGTGACTGTCTGTGAGGAGTTGAGGAGTGTGGTGTGTTCTCTCTGTGTCTGCGTGGGTTTCCTCCGGGTGACTGGGAGGAGTGTGGTGTGTTCTCCCTGTGTCTGCGTGGGTTTCCTCCGGGTGACTCTCTGTGAGGAGTGTGGTGTGTTCTCTCTGTGTCTGCGTGGGTTTCCTCCGGGTGACTGGGAGGAGTGTGGTGTGTTCTCTCTGTGTCTGCGTGGGTTTCCTCCGGGTGACTCTCTGTGAGGAGTGTGGTGTGTTCTCCCTGTGCCTGCTTGGGTTTCCTCCGGGTGACTGTCTGTGAGGAGTGTGGTGTGTTCTCCCTGTGTCTGCGTGGGTTTCCTCCGGGTGACTGTCTGTGAGGAGTGTGGTGTGTTCTCCCTGTGTCTGCGTGGGTTTCCTCCGGGTGACTCTCTGTGAGGAGTGTGGTGTGTTCTCTCTGTCTGCGTGGGTTTCCTCCGGGTGACTGTCTGTGAGGAGTGTGGTGTGTTCTCCCTGTGTCTGCGTGGGTTTCCTCCGGGTGACTCTCTGTGAGGAGTGTGGTGTGTTCTCTCTGTGTCTGCGTGGGTTTCCTCCGGGTGACTGGGAGGAGTGTGGTGTGTTCTCTCTGTGTCTGCGTGGGTTTCCTCCGGGTGACTCTCTGTGAGGAGTGTGGTGTGTTCTCCCTGTGCCTGCTTGGGTTTCCTCCGGGTGACTCTCTGTGAGGAGTGTGGTGTGTTCTCCCTGTGCCTGCTTGGGTTTCCTCCGGGTGACTGTCTGTGAGGAGTGTGGTGTGTTCTCCCTGTGTCTGCGTGGGTTTCCTCCGGGTGACTGTCTGTGAGGAGTGTGGTGTGTTCTCCCTGTGTCTGCGTGGGTTTCCTCCGGGTGACTGTCTGTGAGGAGTGTGGTGTGTTCTCCCTGTGTCTGCGTGGGTTTCCTCCGGGTGACTGTCTGTGAGGAGTGTGGTGTGTTCTCCCTGTGTCTGCACTGACAACTCAGTGTCCGTAGGTGTGAACGTGTGGGTGTATGTGTCGGCCTGTGAAGGACTGGCGCCCCCTCCAGGGTGGTTTCCCACCTTGCGCCTCTTTAGAATTCATGTCCATTTTAGGCCAATAGCTATAGTATGATTTTATTGAATGTTTCATTAGACAGATCAAAAATTCTTGGATATCTTGGAAATTCTTGAAATCCAAAGCCTGTAAAAATGACTGTTCAGGACGAATGAAAATACTGCAGGTTCAACAGTGAATACATGGAAAATCACATAACTACATTTCCCCTCAGACTTCACAATAACAAGCCATTACCATTCATTTCTACTGAAGCATGAAGCCTGGGTTGTGGTTGTATTTAAATGATGCCCTGGTAGACTCACGTACTGAAGGATAACATTGGGCTTGTTTAGATGTGATTTCTGCTGTTCATCACATAAACAAATATATAATATAAAAAATCACAAGGTATGACTGGCAGAGGTAGTCAAAGATGTATAATACATATTACTAATGATATATAAAAATAAAAAGGCCTGGAATCTATTGTCCACATTCATTGGGGTTAAGAAAACAATCCTAATAAAAGGAAAGAAAGTGTCCAGTGACGTACAGTACATTCTCTTTTAAAAAGGGTTCATTTTTTATGAAGCACTCCGCCAAGTTACAATTAAAAGAAGGCCTTGGAGAGTGTTCAAAAATAGGGCAGTGTCTGGAGCAGAATCCTGAGCACTACACACTGAACAAGGCTGTACCATTCAATGTCTAAGGGCTCTGGAAATAAAAGATACATTTCTTAATTTCTTTTCCAGAATTAACAAAGAGAAAATACACATTTACACATTTCACCTACAAGTTTTAGGAAATCCTGTTATAAATCCATAGACATAATATGGAGTTGGTTCCCACTCTTGGGAAGATGTTGGAGTGTGTCTCTGGGAATTTTGAGCATTCATTCAGAGCAGCATTGTGAGGTCAAACACTGATTTCCCAGAGGACGTGGTTCATCCTAAAGGGGCTCTGTGTGGGCCAGTCACGTTCTTCCACACCAAACTTAGTCAACCATGATTTTATGGACCTTGCTTTGTGCACTGGGGCACAGTAAACACTGGAGCAGAAAACCTCCTTCAAACTATTCCCATAAATTTGAAAGTAGGCCTGGGCTATAAAACAATAGCAATATTTATTGAATAAAACATATCATCAATAACGTTAAGAAAAAGGTTTACTAGAACATTTGATACTTTCGATTAAATGCAGGCGGCCAGTTAAATTCACAACAGCCTCTGGCCCTGGCTCCGAAAGGAACACTAAGATTTGGGTTTTTTGGATTCCTACCCTCGTCCAATAGATACATGGTGCAGTTTCCGCAGTGCTGAACGCAGAGTAGCATTGACAGCAGCTCTATTCTCTGTTACAGTTCAGTGAAGCATCACAATGATTTTGAACAATACTCAGAGTTTATCTTAAAATGTTAAAGTGGGAAGAAATTTCATGAACTGACTTGATGCAACGGTGGCACGATATTATTGTACCTCGCACTCATCCTTTAAAAAAATATTTATAAATGGAAACTGCATATTTAGGTGCTTGATTTTATATAACTGTTGACTGAAGATAACACTTACATTATTAGGTGTGTGTCCCAAAATATTTTTGAATGAATCCAATCAACTTCTGAGTCTGGACTTTTCAAGAAGAAATGCTGCATGCTTTGTTGGATGTAATTTTTCTGTTTGTTAAATGATTAGCCATGGCTCCCCTTTCATTATCTGTAACCCTTATCCAGTTCAGGGTTGCGGTGGGTCCAGAGCCTACCCGGAATCACTGGGTGCAAGGCGGGAATACACCCTGCAGGGGGCGCCAGTCCTTCACAGGGCAAAACACACACTCACACATTCACTCACACACTCACACCTACGGACACTTTTGAGTCTCCAATTAACCTACCAACGTGTGTTTTTGGACTGTGGGAAGAAACCGGAGCACCCGGAGGAAACCCACACAGACACAGGGAGAACACACCACACTCCTCACAGACAGTCACCCGGAGGAAACCCACGCAGACACAGAGAGAACACACCACACTCCTCACAGACAGTCACCTGGAGGAAACCCAAACAGACACAGGGAGAACACACCACACTCCTCACAGACATTCACCCGGAGGAAGCCCAAACAGACACAGGGAGAACACACCACACTCCTCACAGACAGTCACCCGGAGCGGGACTCTCAGAGACACTACCTGCTGCACCACCATGCCGCCCTATCAGTCAATCAAAAATCTACAAAAATTATCATCAACCAATGGGCCACATGTATAGTCATGTGACTCTGACCCATTTAATGTGCTACATGGAAGCAACATGGAGGGGAACCTAAACACTGAGGCCAACTTAGCAACTCAGGAATCTCATACCAAAGAACAATGCTGTGTCTGTCGTTTGGATGTGTTTTGACTTTAGTGAAGACAACACTGAACATTAAAAAGTCAAATGTAAACACAGACAAATGTCATTTAAAAATGTGAAAGAATTCAGATAAATATTAGAAATATACAATATTCAGATTCAAATACATGAGTTATTTAGCTCCACAGACTGCTGGAACGTGTGGGTCATGTAGCTCCAGCAAGACAACAGATGGTACCAAAGAATTCATGCCTCCACAATCAACTGAGTATGACCTGATGGCATTCTCCACCTCAGGCAAACAGCTATAACACTAGTCCATTCAAAGCTTGTTTTGAGACACTGACTGGAAGACAACTGTCTACATTTATCACGTCTCTGTGTAAGAATGCTGATCTGCCTTTACCATACCTTGAATAGAATTAAATTTACTGATGAGACAATACTGGACGTTATTCTCTTAAAAGTCTCGATAAACATGGGCCGTGTTCATTTTAGAAAAATTAAGAGTACTGGTTATTTTAAATGTAAATATTCTCAAAGCATTTCACCTATAAGACTGGGCACTGGGGGAATTTATTGTGAAGGTTCCCGTCTCTCTTCACACACCCTGCCATGTTTAAACAGCTGTTAAATCTGACACACCCTTACAGTACGTCTGTCAGTCAAAGTCTATTCAAATGATTTAACCGTGAAGAATATTTTTCACCTGAAAGTACATTTTATCAGTTTTTTCAGTTTTACAGCGATTATTTTTTCTGCTTATTTCATTTGCTTTTTCTGTATTCCATATCAATAGTCTGAACCTTTATGTCCTCCAGGTTCTACATTGTTAAGAAGCACAGCTGGCCCGGTAACAGGCACCTACCAACGTGTGTTTTTGGACCATGGGAGAAAACCGGAGCACCCGGAGGAAACCCACGCAGACACGGGGAGAACACACCACACTCCTCACAGATCCCAGGAGCTGAATATATCTTGAATATTCTACAGGTTTTGTCACTCTTATTTTGCCTCTACAGGCATCCAATTGTAAATTTATTCCCACAAAACACTACCAAGTTAGTCATTTAAAGCATTTGACATTTTTTCTTATACCAGTTAAAAAAAAGTCCAAGAGAAATGAGAAATCACACATTTTTGTATTTATTGCATAATACACATAATCACCACTTTTCTGCTAACAGGGACCATAGTTGTGGTAGTGTGAATGTGTACACCACACAGGGCTGTTTGCGTTCATTTTTGTGAAAATTTAAATTTGGATTTCAACCCTGTAAAGGGTTAATAGGTGGACTGCAGTCTACCTGTCAAACAGTTATCTCACAATTATAGTCAGTAGACCTGATAAAATGGACCCTGAATGAACGTACAACACATTTGGACTTTAAATGTGTCCTGTGTGTATCTTCCAGGCGAAATTAGCTTAGCTTCCACATCACACCTCAGCAGGACGCCATATTACACAGGCGCATCTGGTCACGTGACGCGCTCGAGCTGGAGCAGCTGCTCTTACAACCAATCACGTTAATCAATCAATCAATGACACGGGCTATTGGCCTCTATTACATTAAATAGAATAGAAACAAAGGCGAGAAGTAGGGCCTAAGATTGGGGCGTTTCTTCTCTTTAGAAACAGAGTAAATAAGAACATCAGAGGCCTGTTGTGACGCTAGTCTTCTCCAAGGTGTGAGAATTTAGGAGAAAACCAGGGAACTACATAAAGGCGCGGATTAAACGCTGTGTTTACTGAGCTGTGATAAGGCACCGCCACTGAAAAGAGTCGTTAAGCCGAACCAGGTGCTTTGCCTCGTATCCCCTCGTTAACACATACACGCACTGTAAATGCTGTTTTAAGGTTATTAAAGCCCCTCTCGGCTCTTCTCTCACCTCTCCGTCTCTCTCCAGCTCGGTTCTTCAGAAGTATCCGTCCACTCCATCGTGTCCAAACCGCGGAGTGATCCCGCCCCTCTCCGCTATCGTTACATCTTCGAGCGGTTTAAAAGGTGCTACTTATTTCCTCAAAAATAAATGAAAGAGACGCGCCTCGAGGCTCTTCATCTCCTCGCTGAAGGAGGGATGGAGGGATGTTCCTGCAGAGTGTGAGGGAAAGACACGGCGCCCCCTCTGTTCAATATGACTGTAACCAGCACCGATATCGCTCTGTGGATGTGGGAGACGCGAACTGAACTGCGTGGTCATTTAGGCTGCAATATAAAACCTATTCCGGGGTTTGTACACTACCCCAACCTGTTTAAAGGGCCCCTCCCCGTACAATCAGGCTTTTAACCTTGTTAACATGCCCATGTGGTGTTTTTAAAGTGCTAGAAGACTATTATTCCAAAATGAGCAGTCAGTGCCATGGCCCAGCATTTGCACTTTGAGACTGAAGTGGTCCAAAGACGATCTTAAGCAGGCTTTCTGATGTCATAAACCTAAGGAATGAATCCAATCAACTTCTGAGTCTGGACTTTTCAAGAAGAAATGCTGCATGCGGCTTTGTTGGATGTAATTTTTCTGTTTGTTAAATGATTAGCCATGGCTCCCCATTCATTATCTGTAACCCTTATCCAGTTCAGAGCAGTGGTGGGTCCAGAGCCTACCTGGAATCACTGGGCAGTAATACACCCTGGAGGGGGCTCCAGTCCTTCACAGGGCAACACAGACACTCACACCTATGTACACTTGAGTCTCCAATCCACCTACCAACGTGTGTTTTTGGACCGTGGGAGGAAACCTACGCAGACACAGAGAGAACACACCACACTCCTCACAGACAGTGACCCGGAGGAAACCCACGCAGACACAGGGAGAACACACCACACTCCTCACAGACAGTCACCCGGAGGAAACCCACGCAGACACAGGGAGAACACATCACACTCCTCACAGACAGTCACCCGGAGGAAACCCACGCAGACACAGGGAGAACACACCACACTCTTCACAGACAGTCACCCGGAGGAAACCCACGCAGACACAGGAAGAACACACCACACTCTTCACAGACAGTCACCCGGAGGAAACCCACGCAGACACAGAGAGAACACACCACACTCCTCACAGACAGTCACCCGGAGGAAACCCAAACAGACACAGGGAGAACACACCACACTCCTCACAGACATTCACCCGGAGGAAGCCCAAACAGACACAGGGAGAACACACCACACTCCTCACAGACAGTCACCTGGAGGAAACCCAAACAGACACAGGGAGAACACACCACACTCCTCACAGACAGTCACCTGGAGAAAACCCACACAGACACAGAGAGAACACACCACACTCCTCACAGACAGTCACCCGGAGCGGGATTCTACCACCCCTCATCGTTTTACCGCTTAGTGTGTAATCTCTAGCCATATTTAGAATTATTATTAATATATTTACAAGAAAAAAATCTCCAAAGGAAAAGGTTAAGGTGGAAATTTACTTTTATTTAATACAAGATAATCTACAAGAAGTGAATTCATTCATTCATTATCTGTAACCCTTATCCAGTTCAGGGTCGTGGTGGGTCCATTGTTTCCTTGACGTTGTCTTTGTAAAATCTTGTAGTATTTCAGAAAGCATTCACTTTTAAGTTTTCTAAATAATACAAGTAGAACAACACACATTGTATCTTTAAATGAAAGGTTTGTACAAACATTGGAACGTCATTATCTAGAGCTCCAGATATTTAAACAGAAACAGCAAAGACCAATATTTTTTAACATCTTTTACTTTGAATAACTCAGTATGTGTAGAGCCTTATGACATTTACATTACACTCTTTAAAAAGACGTATCTCTAATGGTTCTATTAGTGATGCCATAGAAGAACAGTGGTATTTCCCTAAAGGATCACGTTTGTAAATGAGATGTTTCAGTGCAAAAACCCTTAAAGTTTGTGAATCCTTCACGTCACCTCAGGTTCTCTGCCGTCGTGTGAGCTCTTACTTTGACCATTACATTTTCTAGGAGGAGAGGGCAAGTGACTTTATGAGTTTTTTCCAAACGCGACACGAGGCCCAGTGCGGGGGGGTCTGGGTTCGTCTGAGATCACCCAAATGGCTGGGCCGCGGACGTTGCCTTCCATGACCACTTTGATTTCCTCGGCTCGGGCCAGCGCCTCCAGCTCCGGAGTGGTTTCCGGACACCAGTCCACCATGAACTTATCCCTCGCCTCAAAGAAGTTTATCTGCTCCTCTTCCGGCTGCTCTCCAAACAGCCAGTCTGGAAAAGAGGGAGGGATCGGGGGTTACTGGGACAACTGCACTGGAGGATTGAGTTATTAATCTGTGAAGGAAGGATAGAAGATGGAACTGTGATGCACAAAGTATTGGAAATAAATGTAATACAGAAAAAGCTCCACTCAACCTGGAATTCCAAAGCAACGAATAGAAACTACTGGGATTGCTGCTATTTGTTGCTTTGGTATTCTAGCTTTTTCTGCATTATTACATTCATTCATTCATTATCTGTAACCCTTATCCAGTTCAGGGTCATGGTAGGTCCAGAGCCTACCTGGAATCATTGGGCGCAATGTGGGAATACACCCTGGAGGGGGCGACAGTCCTTCAAAGGGCAACACACGCACACATTCACTCACACCTACGGACACTTTTTAGTCACCAATCCACCTACCAACGTGTGTTTTTGGACTGTGGGAGGAAACCGGAGCACCCGGAGGAAACCCACACAGATACAGGGAGAACACACCACACTCCTCACAGACAGTCACCTGGAGGAAACCCATGCAGACACAGGGAGAACACACCACACTCCTCACAGACAGTCACCCAGAGGAAAACCACGCAGACACAGAGAGAACACACCACACTCCTCACAGACAGTCACCCGGAGGAAACCCACACAGGCACAGACAGAACACACCACACTCCTCACAGACAGTCACCCGGAGGAAACCCACGCAGACACAGAGAGAACACACCACACTCCTCACAGACAGTCACCCGGAGGAAACCCACGCAGACACAGGGAGAACACACCACACTCCTCACAGACAGTCACTCGGAGGAAACCCACGCAGACACAGAGGGAACACACCACACTCCTCACAGACAGTCACCCGGAGGAAACCCACGCAGACACAGGGAGAACACACCACACTCCTCTCAGACAGTCACCCGGAGGAAACCCACGCAGACACAGAGAGAACACACCACACTCCTCTCAGACAGTCACCCGGAGGAAACCCACGCAGACACAGGGAGAACACACCACACTCCTCACAGACAGTCACCCGGAGGAAACCCACGCAGACACAGAGAGAACACACCACACTCCTCACAGACAGTCACCCGGAGCGGGAATCGAACCCACAAATAGTGAAAAGAACAGCAGAAGCATTTACTGCAGCAAAAGGGGACAATGCTCTCAATACTTTGTCACAGTTTTCCAAATGTTTGGGCCATGAAGACAATAACGTGAAATATATGCTTGAATTTCCATTCCACAGCTGGAATTACACATTACCTGCGAAGTCATGGATGAGGTCTTTCATCAGGTGACCGATGATGGCATAGAGGGTCATGATGATGACGATGGTAGCGAGGAGCATATACAAGACATGAATGGGCATGTGGATGGCATCTCGAGCAGGAGGGATGTAGCTCTTAAATAGCACCTCTTCACTTGGAGGCTTCACCTGGAGGACTGGGGGCTCACGAGTGGTTGCCATGGAGGTGGGTGCGTGGAGAGGAGGGGGCAGAGGTCAGGGTGAGCCCTACTGACCTGGACAGGTTGCAACTTTAAAGCGAGGCAGTATTCAGCTGTAGATTAGAATGTAATGTGACCTTTGCAATACATAGGTGCTATACAGGGTTCTTTCAGTGATGCCATAGAAGAACCACTTGGGTTCCATAAAGAACAACGAGGAACAAGATCATTAGCGAGGTCAAGTACTGAGAAAATTCCACTCCAACACACCCCACAGATACTGGAAGGAGCACAGTCGTGGCGGAGGGTGTGTACCTCTCTAGCTGAAGTAGCTGCATTCATTTGTTGCAAGGGGTGTCTAGTGCTTGGACAATCTCCATAGAAATGAACTGGGACCCCCTGGTCATCATGCACAATGTTAGTTGTCAAATAGAAGAGTAGAAACCACTTCTGCACCAAGCTGTAGAGCACTGAGTTTGGAGTGGCTTCTATCATCAAAATGAACCATTCAACCTTTGCTCCTAACGCTCTCAGGTCTGAATGCAGTTAAATCTTTAGAGCAATTTTCAGATATAAATATAAAGCCTTCCTAGAAGAGTATAGAAGCAGTTATTGCAGCAGAAATTGAGAAAATGTCCTATTAATAGCCGTAATTCTAAAATAATGTTGTATTAAACGAATCATTTGGTAGATATAGGACACATATATAGGACACAAGGTAGGAGTTTGTATGTTAGTGAATATATAATAACATTATACACATTTACAGAATACCAGATCATGACCATGCATTACTAGTCTCAAAGTGCATACCTTAAGAACGTAATGAAGAATCCAACAAAGGTGCAGCTACCACAAC
This sequence comes from Hoplias malabaricus, assembly GCF_029633855.1. Taxonomy (NCBI): domain Eukaryota; kingdom Metazoa; phylum Chordata; class Actinopteri; order Characiformes; family Erythrinidae; genus Hoplias; species Hoplias malabaricus. The sequence goes on along the minus strand of NC_089818.1, from coordinate 24,417,919 downwards.
ACCACAGGGATCTTCAGAGTTTTCTTCTTGTGAATCATTTCCATTTTGCTTATCTTTTATGTAAATGAATGGGAGAGATATGGCCTATTACTCCATGCTCACTGCTTATGCCGTCGCGGTGGATCCAGTCTTGTGATTGGCTAAGAACCTCAAGGTCAAAGGGCTTAACTACACATCTTATCCTTCAGCAGGTGGGGCTTAGCAGCCAGCGTCGACAGTTTATCGTCTGAAAGTCTAACGCTGTAGGAACCATTCACGTTCAAATGCTATATCCCTGAATTACTGTAAAACCATTTCAGAACCTCCTTGATAAAGATCTGTTTCACAGTGAAATCAATGCACTTCCACCCACATACTCTTCTTCTCGTCACCTGCGCAGGTGTGGCGTGGCGTGATGGTTAAAGAAAGTGGGCTGCTGGTTCCAGGGGCAGGATGTTGGTGGCAGGGAGAGTGAAGAACCAGCACTGTCCTCTTCCCTCAATCCATGGCTGAGGTGCCCTTGAATAAGCTCTGGTGTTGGCTGCCCACCGCTCCGGGTGTGTGTTCACTGCCTCTAGTGCACTATTGTGTGTGTATGTTCACTTTTCTGGGGGTGGGGCTGAATGCAGAAGTGATACAAAAACCAATAAACACACATTTTTAAAGACTTTCAATGCACTTGTGGTTTTACTGTTATCTACATTAAGGAAAACCCTTATAAACAGGTGAACACTGAGGACATTTAGACCAATTTTTCATGCGCAGCTTGAATAATCTTCATAGAAACCCATTAAACAAATGGGATGCAGCTTACAGTCACCGTGCTCAGTGCCAATTATTGGCAAGAGGGGTATAGATCATGCCAGTGTTGTGTGACGGGGCAGTGGACTGATCAAACAAATCCATATCTTTGGGGTGAGTTTCTGTAGCAGTGAACAACGCCTCTCAGCAATGTTCCAACACCTACAGTATAGCTTTCCCAGAAGAGGAGGAACGTAATACCCTTAGTTCCAGAAGAAACTGTTAAAGTAGTATATTCATTTGTGAAAGGCGAACGTGTGCTTGGTCCAGGTAAGATAATAAATATACAAGCAGTAGAAAGTCTCACACATTTAACTGACCTCTGTGTCATGAACAGCACATATTTTGAAGGGAAATGTAGGGAATTTCTTTCCAGTAAGTTATTCTATAATGGTTAAGTTATAAACAGCCATTGTTTTGTAATTCTAGATAAACGTACTAACTCTTAATGGTTCAGTGTGTCAGTAAGAAGAGCCAGAACATCTCAAGAGGTTTCTTGTGTCTCTAAATAAAAAGGTTGTAGATAAAATGGCTTTATATTTGATGTCTGGTAAATAATTTCCCAATTCAAATTGGCCTTAAACATGTTGTTTGAAGCATTGTGTGGAAACTTCTCACAAGAAACCTATGGTTCGCTGGTTGTTTTCGGTGATGAATACAGTGGCTATGTAATGTCTTGTGGACACCTGTCTGTCTGGTGGTTCCTATCATTACCAGTCATTATTAAGAGATTCAGTGATATTCCCCTTTTAGTTACGGACATTCCTATAATGTTTTACAACTGTTAAAGACATGCTCCAGTTATGAGACCTGAAAAGTACCTTTGTCCAGTTTGGATGACCCTGACACGGACCCTAAGCTTTCTGTTCTGTTCCAGGCATTAGTGATGACACACCACAAGATGACTCAGTGTATATCTTTATTGAGAAGCTTAAACAACCACCTGTTACACAGGACTGTCATTCAGAACAGAACAGGACGTTTGGGAAACAGATTATATTCCAATAAGGTCTGTGGCCTATGAAGAGCTAGAACTCTGACCCAAGAAATTCTAGAACTCTGTTCCATAGAACCAACTTACATCATTTTTTTTGTAAACAAAATTCTGGAATCCTGGAGCAACACATCACAGAGTTACGTAGAACTACTACTGTTTGGTAAAACTCTACAACTGTGCAACAACATAGCAGGTTAATAACGTCACGGAAGTGTGATACAAATAATCCAATGCGTAGTTTGTGCTGCTCCCAACAACAGAAAACCACACTTTGCTTTTCTACAGCAACAAACTGAGAAGGATTATAATGGAAAGGTACAATAAGAAGGATTTTCCATGCTACCTAAATATGAATAGGTTTAATGTGCGCTACTAGAACGTTCCGTTAAATATTCTCCGCCTGCAGTGGTCTGATGAATAATCAGTGTCCAGCCCGCAGTAAAGACCATACTAAGAAATATAAAATACCGCTTATTGTACCTTAAAAAATTAAAAATAACAAAAAAAGAAGACGTGTGTTTAAAACTCATAGGGTAGTAACATATGGAATTGAGATTGATATTTCACTGGAAGAAGGACAGGAGTTTCTGTGCTGACTGGAAATAAGAGGTCGGACGCCATGTTGGTTAGTGCAGGGATAAGAGAGACTGGAGCATCTCTGTAACCCCGGCAACAAACCAACAACTTCCTCCTTAGTATGCACGTCTCCATTCATCCTCCTTCCTTCTTCGTTGTTATCGTCATTACTATCATCATCATCATCATCATCCTCATCCTCATCTCCTACTCCTACGCCAGAGCCTCTTTCTGCATCCCTCACTTCAGTTTTCAGACCAAGGACCCAGTCTGGAGAGAGAGAATAAAAAGCTAGGTGAGACAAAGATTAGCATGAGTTTATTCAGATTCATCTCTAAAATGGGTTCTTTCATAGCTTCTGCTGAAGGGTTGGAGAAGCGTACAGAACCTTTGAAAACTCCCTGCTATTTACTGAAGAAATCATAGTAGACATACACTGATTTTTCCAAGTTCAAATCTGTTGTTGTGGCTAACTCGGCTAATTGCTAACAACAAATGGTGCTCATTGGTAACGTTAGCTTGATACCATGGTGGTGAACGCTAACAGTGAAGCTTTTTACTAACATTTAACTTTGGAGTAAAAGAGTAAATAATGCTCTAAAGAACTTTTTAAAGATTTTTTTCTTCCTGTGTAAAGGTGGTCCAACCTCACAACACAAGCTGTAAAAGACAATGCATGAGTAGGTCATTTAGCATGCTAATCTTACTGGGTTTACAATATCATTTTGGAAGCATTAGGAATTGTTTCTCACTCCACATGCCATCAGACACAGAAGGGGCTCCATGGGGTACAGCAAAGTGAAGTTAGTTCATTTAGACAGAGGAAAATATGTTAAAGTCATGGCCACAGATGGACGTAACTTTCTGTTTGAAATGCTGAAATGGTTCAGACACTGAGTGTAAGGAAAATTCACAGAATTCACTTCACGAGTGTTTTATGGGACAGGCACATCGACACCAAGCTACCTGCCAGGTCGAGCATTAGGTCATTAATGAGGTGGCCCACTATGGCGTAGGTGGCTACAACCACCAGGACCACCCCAGCCAGAACATACAGAACATTGCGGGGCAGAGTGATGGCGTCTCTTGCTGGGGGTTTGTAATCCACAAAGTAAACTGCATCTCCACTCTGGGCCTGGAGCAGGTTTCGGGAACCAGTAGGACGCAGGCCTGTAATGTTCCATATCAGCTCCTCTCCACTGCTAGCCATTGTTCTTGACTCTTGCTAATCTTGTGGCTACAAACGCTGTAGATATTCTGTATGGACAGGAAGAAGTCCAGCACGGTTATATTGTCTGGTCTTACAGTTCAACTGTTTGGAAACAATGTTTAATTTATTAGTCATTTAGCCATAGCTACATACAAAACATGCTAATATGCTAGTTCTGTGCAGCTTTGTGATTTTAATAAGTAGCTGGAGGCACTGCAAAATTCTTTGATTTTAGATGTGATTAACTTTCTTTTACAGTCTGAAACATCTAAAAATAAGCAAAAACAATGTGAATCAAACACAAATATAATCAAATTGTGAGGCTGATAATTGAGCAACTGTTGAAAACAGACTACTATACATTTTTTAAATTACTTAATACATTTTATTTATCCTCAAAATATTTGGAATATTACTGAATAATATTAAATATGGTGTGTAGTGCACAATATATAAATATACATTTGCATTTGTAATTAAATATAAAAACTGTATTAGCGGTTACTGACAATGAATGAATGAATGAATGAATGAAGGAATAACACAAGTGGTGTTTATAAGGCCATAGGCTCCCAGTCTATTACTCAAATATACAGCAAGAAAGAGATAATTGTGTAGGTGAGGACATGAGAATTAACGCTTAGCTCTGTTTAATCAAGTCCTGCACATTTAGCCCATCCTCATTATGGCTGCCATGCAGATACTGTTTTTAGGATCGGATGTACTCCTGGATAAGAATAACGAGGAGATGTTAAGCTCTTATCCTTCTGAGACCATGAGTAACTTTGGGGAGTGTAGTGATGGATAAACGATTGATGGAGAACTCCTTCAAGGCACTGCAAGACAACGTTTACACCTTAATTTTGAACAAATGATGGAATTCTTCTTTAAATAAGTTGTGCATTATTATCCCAAAAGGCATAAGGAATTATCCCATCTGCACAGTTGTCAGAATATGTGCAAGAATTAGGTAGTGATGCAAGAGTGGATTCAGTTTTCTCAAGTAATCACACAACCAATCAAATGCAGTACAAACCAGAGCCCCTGGGCAAGACTCCAAATAAAGCTGCTGTCTAGTTCACGCTCTTACCTTAACACGCTCCTTCATGTTGCAGATGGCGCTGGTCGACAAGCAGCTGTTTCGAAACGAAAGACATTCTCCTACAACTATTCTCCACGAGGAGGTCTGCAGACCCCATGCTATGATTACAGACTGCTTGGTAGCATGCGCCTACACCGGAGCAACTGAATTCTCCTGAGTTTCTTCTACCTTCATGACCTCGTTCATCATCCAGGTCCACTCCACCACAGTGATCAGAGTGTTGACCGTTACGATCCCAATCATGAGCGGATGCAGCATGGCTGCTTTGCAGACGGAGGAGCTGGAGGAGCAGAATGGTGATATGGACACAGTGCTCTCACACTCCTGAGAGAGATGACTAGCAATGTGTGACAAATGTATGTTTGGGGCTCTCCATTATATCTCACTGTAATCCCAGGGGCATCCTGAATAACCTCGTCATAAGCGCCTCAAAAATAATCTACGTTGCATAAGGGCTTGAACTGACAATGCACCGATAGCACTTCTGAATGCCAGCACATAGACCAAGTGGTCTCGGCCTAATAATAACTTAATACGGATGTCGTAAACAAGCGCGGGTACTTAATATGTTACAACATACCGTGCTGTCAACTCATGTGACAACCCATGCTGTGAAGCAGAATACATTTCAACAATTCTAGCAACAACAACACAACTCTTAAACCTCACAATGTTTGAATACATTTGCAATCACAACTTACTAACGACACTAGGGCTGGATCGCAAGAGATACGCCAGAATGAGTTGATAACTTCATGATACAGGAGTGATCTGCACTGCAAGCACAGCAGCACTGTGCTGGTAATTGGACCTGGATCAGACACAGCAGTGATGTTTAAATTTTTAAACCCTGTTCCCACTCACTGTCAGCTGTTTTAGATACACCTACATTTGTGTTCCACTTTGTAGATGCAAAGTCAGAGACAGGAGCTCATTTGCTATTGCCTCGTTTGTTTTTCCTCTAGTCCTTTATCGTGTGTCAAAGGACGTTGCCCAGAGGACACTGTTGGCTGGATACTTTTCTCACTCCACAGTTTCTCACAGTTCTCACTCCAGCAGCACATTTCACATTCGAGCAGCAGACATGAAATATATACTTATTTTTACTATTCATCTTCATTAATCAGGTAAATCTCTATACTCCACATTAATAAACACTGGACTCAGAATTTAGTAAGAACCTTCTTAAGCTCACCATGACCCTGAATGAATGAATGAATGAATGAATGGATAAATGCTTAAGCTCCCGTTTTCATTAAAGATGTCTTCATCATTATGTTATTAATTTGTAAACACCTTCATTCCAAGTGGCTTGAGTTTACTTTGTGAAACACTGTTGTAGCAAACCTCACCGAGCCTGAGTTATTCACATCATTGGTGACAGGAATCACACCTCCACATTATTTAAAGATACATCAAATAAACCTCAAAGAAATGACACTGTTCCAAATCCACGAATTGATGCTTGAGATATTGTTCTTGTGAAATACGACTTTGGCGCGGATCATACTTTGTTTATGAATTGATTGAAGGTGTATGGAGACATTCAGAGCTTTGTGAGACAAAACAGACCTGCAACACTTTCAGATTTACTTCAAAAATGATGAAGACGTGAGTAGGTTCAGTGGTAACTTTGGAAACAGCCTGAAATCATTCCTCAATAAAAATCAGTTTCTAGATTGGATTCAGGTTTAGAACACGTTCCTCTACAATGTGCCTTTTATTTCAGAACACAGTGAAGTATGCTGTTCAACACCGTCATTTCAGAAAACTGGAAAAACCTGTGGACTTCCCCTTTAAAAACAAGCTGGTAAGGTATAGCTTTCACAGAAAACAGGAGCCAACGGAATAGAACCGTAATCTGTTCAGGATTATGAGATGAGATGAGATGAGTGTGTGCTGATCCTTACTCCAGCCACGGGGAATGAAAAAGACGATAGAGAATGAAACACAGAGAAAATGTATCATATAATATCAATACTAATATTATCCTAATAATCCATAATAATTGAAAGGTGTAGAATATCATCAGGACTTTAAACATTGTAGGGTGCAGGATAAAGGTTTAAAAAGTTTACAAAGACTACAATTAATACGTAATCAAGAAGATGATAACTGTAAAATGCTATTTGTGTAACTTCAAAAAACTACACATTACCTTGTGTTGGAGCCCTGGCTCCTCGTAGTTGAGATGGTAGTTGAATTCTAAAAGAAAATCTAAATCCAGGTGAAAAGAAAGAAAGAAAGCGCTAGAAAGCCATAAAGAAAATGCCGGACAGTGCTCAGGTCAAGCTACATGATGTCTGGGCTCCTATGCTGGAGAGACTTTGCTGGACTTGGGCTTGCTGGGCTCGTCCTCGTATTCTTTGAAGAAGGAGTTGGCTAGAAGCAACGTCCAGAACATCACGGACATAGATGTGTTGACGATGACGATGCCGATCATTAAAGGGTGGATCATTTTTGCAGTCGGCTGGGTCACGAATGCCGATGTTTTGGTCCCAAGAGTGTGTGTCTGTGTGTGTTTATGGCACTCTCTCTATCCCTGCCACCTGCCCCCTCACCCCCTTCATCCTTTCTTATTTCTTTGCCTGTTATAATTCTCCCTCGCTCCAGAAAAGTAATCCTCCTAGCTGCTAGCACCCGGCTTCATAACTGGAGTAACGGTCAGTCGAGGTCAGTGCTACAGGTCAGACATGTAACCGTTCCATTATTATTCCCTTAAAATAAGGTCTCTGATTGGTTTACACTTTAGGGTTAGTGCTCATTTATTAGCTATTCATGACAACTGACATAAACCTGCATGAGCATCTGACTTGTTGAAATAATACATGTTTATGTAGGTAGATAGTCACTCTTTACTGAAAATATTTACATTTATATATATATATATGCTAATTAGTACACACAGTATTTTGGTAGTGGTGTGTTCTCTCTGTGTCTGCATGGGTTTCCTCCGGGTGACTGTCTGTGAGGAGTGTGGTGTGTTCTCTCTGTGTCTGCGTGGGTTTCCTCCAGGTGACTGACTGTGAGGAGTGTGGTGTGTTCTCTCTGTGTCTGCGTGGGTTTCCTCCGGGTGACTGTCTGTGAGGAGTGTGGTGTGTTCTCCCTGTGTCTGCGTGGGTTTCCTCCGGGTGACTGTCTGTCAAGAGTGTGGGGTGTTCTCCCTGTGTCTGCGTGGGTTTCCTCCGGGTGACTGACTGTGAGGAGTGTGGTGTGTTCTCTCTGTGTCTGCGTGGGTTTCCTCCGGGTGACTGTCTGTGAGGAGTGTGGTGTGTTCTCCCTGTGTCTGCGTGGGTTTCCTCCGGGTGACTGTCTGTCAAGAGTGTGGGGTGTTCTCCCTGTGTCTGCGTGGGTTTCCTCCAGGTGACTGTCTGTGAGGAGTGTGGGGTGTTCTCCCTGTGTCTGCATGGGTTTCCTCCGGGTGACTGTCTGTGAGGAGTGTGGTCTGTTCTCCCTGTGTCCGCGTGGGTTTCCTCCGGGTGACTGTCAGTCAGGAGTGTGGTGTGTTCTCCCTGTGTCTGCATGGGTTTCCTCCGGGTGACTGTCTGTGAGGAGTGTTCTCCCTGTGTCTGCGTGGGTTTCCTCCGGGTGACTGTCTGTGAGGAGTGTGGTGTGTTCTCTCTGTGTCTGCGTGGGTTTCCTCCAGGTGACTGTCTGTGAGGAGTGTGGTCTGTTCTCCCTGTGTCCGCGTGGGTTTCCTCCGGGTGACTGTCTGTGAGGAGTGTAATCTGTTCTCCCCGTGTCTGCGTGGGTTTCCTCCGGGTGACTGTGAGGACTTATATTGTTGTTTTATTTAACAGTTCTACAGTGAATTAATTCAGATATTTACCTCTTATTCTGGAGAATAGAATGCCATGCACCTTTAGCGAGCACAACTTAAGTTTAAAAATACTGTTGGTACCTTTAGTGACGATAATGTACCTGTACAGTACCTGTTTTCTGAGAGTGTATCAGCTCTGACTGCACTGGTTAAATAACATTTAGGTTGATTTTCCAAGTGAAAAGAAGTAGCCCCCATTTACACCGAACCAACACATGTTCGGATTTAATGCAATTTAACATTCTGATCGAATAAATACAGAAATATTGTGGCACGTGCAAAGGCACCTCTACAGTTGATCCCCTGGTGTTATCTTTTGATAATATCTCAGAGCTCACTTGACTCATCAGGCCTTAATCCAAGTCTGGTGTAAACAGATCCAGCGCGTAATAAACGATGCGTGCCTTCAAACCACTCAGAGTTCAGACATTAGCTCGTCTAAGTAGCTAACGAAGGACTAGATAATAAAGATAACTTGATTCTCACATCACAGGAGAGATGATCAAACACACAGGTCCTCATTGGTCAGGATACCACCACTGAGTAGGTCTGATCTGGGTAGTGGATCGTTCTCTGTGCCGCAATGACACTGACGTGGTGGTGTGTTAGTGTGTGTTGGCCATGGCAAGCCCTTGATTGTGTGATCAATAAACCATTTCTGTGGTGGTTGTAAGGTCAGATTTGGCTGTTGTCTTTGGTTGAATGCTATCAGATCCTCACAGCAATGTTCAGACATGTCTAATGCGTTCTCAGAAGAGTAGAAGCTGGACAAATGGCCTACTACACGTGTGTATAGAGGCATCACGTATATACACTCCAGATAACCCCTTGTCGGCCTTTATTTTTTTAAAGGTATAATAACTCCACTAACAAAAATGATTTACATAATGAACATCCATAGTGTGTGCAAACAAGGGAACCACTGCTTCTGTGATTCAGTTAAAAATGCTTCAAATTTGAACACTAATGGTTTTCAGTCCAATTTTGTTTTCTCCAAATGAGCTGAACACACAGCAGACATCAAAGAACCGTGTCTGCTAAAATGCTCTGACCCTGATGTGTCTGTCTGCTCACATTCCAAAGCATTCCCTTTTACACAACAACAGGGAAGGTCTATATATATACGATATAATCCTCAACATAATCTTAACCCAGACTCTACCTCCTAGCCATTCTTAATCTAAATCTCCACCAGCACAGCTGCCGCAGCACAACAGAGGAACGCAGCTGAGGAGATTCGTGTCACCTGAGGGTTTCTGGGTAGCTTACATGAGTCTAGACTTGTGGGTCACCTCAACAGACACAAAAACAACATTTAGACCTATATATTATGAGTTAGACACACACTGCAGGGACAAACTGGGTGGTTTGGCATGACAGGGATATGCTAGTTATTAATGCCATCAAAGGGACCTTGAGGAAAGAAAGAGGGTTCTGCGTACAGAGTAAAGTTAGTTCAATTGATACAATAAAGGGAATATTATGAGCAAAAAATCATTCTTTACAAGAAAGAAGTGACATTAATCGCCTTAAATACAAAGACATTGAACTTTTTGGAATTTTTATTTAATAATCTGTTCCAGAATGCATTTTTGGCTGCGTCCACCCACAATGTAGTCTCCCACTGCCAGAGTCTAGTGCCTTTCAACATGGTCAACAACCGCCTACTGTGAGGAGTGTGGTGTGTTCTCCCTGTGTCTGCGTGGGTTTCCTCCGGGTGACTGTCTGTGAGGAGTGTGGTGTGTTCTCTCTGTGTCTGTGTGGGTTTCCTCCGGGTGACTCTCTGTGAGGAGTGTGGTGTGTTCTCCCTGTGTCTGCATGGGTTTCCTCCGGTTGACTGTCTGTGAGGAGTGTGGTGTGTTCTCCCTGTGTCCGCGTGGGTTTCCTCCGGGTGACTGTTTGTGAGGAGTGTGGTGTGTTCTCCCTGTGTCTGCGTGGGTTTCCTCCGGGTGACTGTCTGTGAAGAGTTGGTGTGTTCTCCTTGTGTCTGCGTGGGTTTCCTCCGGGTGCTCCAGTTTCCTCCCACAGGCCAAAAACATACGTTGGTAGGTGGATTGGCGACTCAAAAGTGTCCGTAGGTGTGAGTGTGTGTCGCCCTGTCAAGGACTGGCGTCCCCTTCAGGGTGTATTCTTGCCTTGCAACCAATGATTCCTGGTAGGCTCTGGACCCAACTGAACTGGATAAGGGTTACAGAGTGAATGAAGGAATGAACAACTGCCTACTTCTGTAGGAAAAGAAATTTGACAAGTCTGCTATTGTGGCATGACATGTGAAGGCCGTCTTCCACGTCGGACCAATACCAGAGCCGCTACAAAACGATACACGGAAGTTTTGTATATGCGCATGTACAGAGAGCCAAACAGCAGAATCCTGACGGTGAAGTCACTGAAAGTATCCGACTCTCCGACACCTTGGGGGCTGGTCTTATTTATTTTTTATGAAGATTACACAAGCTGCACTACCAGGCTGTGGTCATTTTGGGTGCATTAGTGAAGTAGCTATATTCAATGAATATAAGGCAATGGTGAATTTGTTATATACCTGGCAACTCTCAAACACGACATTTGAATGCACCATGTACAAGTGTGAAATTACTTACATTTTCATTTAATAAAAATGCCTTTTGAGAATTTATAAAGGATTACAATGATCAAAGTTCACCCAATCATGATGAAGCCATTATAAAATATAAAGGATGAGAAGGAACACGTTCATTAAAAAGGTTACAAGGTACAAATGTAACAGGTGGGAACAAATAAAGACATCAGAAATCCCAACCTGTAAAACAAATGTATAAAAGAAATATTGTAAAAACATTAGTATTTTATACAATTACGTTTTTTTTCCATATAATTCACTGCAAATGAATCCACCTTAGAACTGTGGAAGGGAATGTGGGAGAGAGATTTCTAATTCCTGGTCAAGGACCGCCTTTAACTTTGATTACGATTCATCGTCCATCGTGTTTAAGAAGCGTGAAGATACTCACTACATTAGTCAGAGTTAAAGGAATCGTTGCACTGCAGTAATTACCCAATCACGTGCACATTATTACTTTGATCCGGAACTTACAAACCGTAAAATAAAACAATGCATTTTTTTCTCAGAAATCGTGGGATAAAATGAAACGGTCTGACGTTGTGCTTCATCTTACATCTCACAGAGAGTAGAGACGTTAGAATTGTGCCTCCTCCTCATCTGAGAGTCTCACAAGGGACCTGCCTTTATTCAGAAAGGTTCAAAAAGGAGAGTAAAAGAAGAAAAACGAACACAACGAGCGTGGAGGAATAAGTGTTCTGATTAAATGTGGTTAAAGTGAGAACAGAAGACAATCAAGCAAAAATGGCTAAAAGAAAAAAGATTCTGCTCTTCGCTTCTCACTCCTGGGTTCTCAGTGTGGAACTGAGCTGTGGCTCATTGTCATTTAAAGGAACAGGGTCTAAAAACAGTTGTTCTGAACAGGACTGTGTAAGGGCTACGTTAAAATGATGCTGTGTTGTTTGCTCCTTGTGGTTAAGTGTTAAAAACCTGAGGATGACAGTGGGGTTTTTTTGGTTGATTCTTGTGCTGGAGACTAAACAGGGGTGGAGCTGAGCAGTGCCTTAATAGAAAAATATTAAAAATATTCGGGGCCAGCCCTGATTTACATGTTCGCATACTTCCACAAAAACATGGCTCAGTCGTTAAGTTTTAGAACAGCTCTCTTCTTAATGACAGCCCAATACACTTCTGTCAGTGTCCATCCACAAACTTTACTCCTGTTGAGAGTTCTCTCTGATTGGGCTTAAATTATCAGGCAAAACTGAGGGTGTCCGAGCCTTAATGTTGGGGAGTTTGGGGGAGCAGAGCTGCCCTCAGTTCTGCTCCTCTGGTTGGTTCTGCTGATTCTCCTGCTGCAGGAAATATTTACAGTACAGCGCTCTGACCTCCTCTCCTGCAGGACTGTCGCCCGAGGCCGGAGCCTCGTCGGCTGGCTGCGGGTTGTCCTCCTGCCTCACAGCCTGCACCCACTCATCCATGAAAGTGTCCCCATGCACTTCACACACGTTGTGGAGGATGCAGCAAGCCAGGATCATGGTGGGCACCACATCCATGTGGCAGTCATTTCTTTTTAAAAGGCACTGCCAGCGTGCCCTGAGCCTCAGGAAAGCATCATCCACCACACTGCGGGCCCTCTCCAGACGGCGGTTGAACGCCCGCTGGCCAGATGTTAGGTCCTCCGATTCGGGGTAACATTTCAGCAACCAGCTTTGTAGGGGATACCCAGCATCCCCCAGCATCAGGTAACCCAAAGGCTTCCCCATGAAGTTACGAGGTGGTGGGTCTCGGGGCGAAAGGCCACCTTCACATCCCATGACCCACAACGTGGAATTTTGAAGGATTTCAGCATGCTCAGTGCCCCCAGGGAAACCAGCACAAACGTCCCAGAACTGACCGAGGCCGTCCACCACGCCCTGAGTGACCACAGACAGCCAGCCACGGCTGTTCCAATAGCTGTCTGCGTTTCCAGTCGGTGCGATAATTGGCACGTGGAGGCTGCCCAGGACCCCTACACAGTGCGGGAAGCCCCAGCGAGTGCTGAAAAGACGTGCGGCATCCTCCAGCTCCTGTTGGCTTGGTGTGCGAAGATAAAGTGGGCGGAGCATGACGGCGATGGCATGGCACACCTCCCGCACACACTTGCAAACAGTGGAACGACCCACACCAAACAGTGTGCTGATGGTGCGGTACTCCACATTCGAAGCCAAGCGCCACAAGGCCACGGCCACACGCTTCTCCAGGGGCAGCGCTGGGCGCAGGCATGTGTCCTGCCGAGTCAGTCGTTGTTTCAGCTTCCCACAAAGGACAAAGAAGGTCTCCTTGCTCATTCGGAAGCGCTCTAGCCAATCGGAAGGCTGGAACTCTGTCATGACTACCCTCTCCCACCAGTCAGTGCTCTCTATGTTGGTCCAAGCGCGTGTGCGTGCCACGCTGACCGAGCGGGTGCTTTGAGCAATCAGCATCTGCAGAGATGAATATGGAAATTTGATTCAATGTTTGAAAGAGAAGTCTATTATTTACATTATTTACAATCTGCAAAAATAATAATAATAAAAAAAACTAACGTAATCAAAGAATGGCATGAAAATAAAAGAGAAACACTTCAACACCAGAACAGTGTTCATAAAGAGTTGTACTTTTATTTGGTTATCACTGATCTTAACTAGGGCGTCACGGTGGCGCAGCAGGTAGGTGTCGCAATCACACAGCTCCAGGGACCTAGAAGTTGTGGGTTTGATTCCTGCTCCGGGTGACTGTCTGTGAGGAGTGTGGTGTGTTCTCTCTGTGTCTGCGTGGGTTTCCTCCGGGTGACTGTCTGTGAGGAGTGTGGTGTGTTCTCTCTGTGTCTGCGTGGGTTTCCTTCAGGTGACTGTCTGTGAGGAGTGTGGTGTGTTCTCTCTGTGTCTGCGTGGGTTTCCTCCGGGTGACTGTCTGTGAGGAGCGTGGTGTGTTCTCCCTGTGTCTGCGTGGGTTTCCTCCGGGTGACTGTCTGTGAGGAGCGTGGTGTGTTCTCCCTGTGTCTGCGTGGGTTTCCTCCGGGTGACTGTCTGTGAGGAGCGTGGTGTGTTCTCCCTGTGTCTGCGTGGGTTTCCTCCGGGTGACTGTCTGTGAGGAGCGTGGTGTGTTCTCCCTGTGTCTGCGTGGGTTTCCTCCGGGTGACTGTCTGTGAGGAGCGTGGTGTGTTCTCCCTGTGTCTGTGTGGGTTTCCTCCGGGTGACTGTCTGTGAGGAGTGTGGTGTGTTCTCTCTGTGTCTGCGTGGGTTTCCTCCCACAGTCCAAAAACACACGTTGGTAGGTGGATTGGCGACTCAAAAGTGTCCATAGGTGTGAGTGAATGTGTGTTGCCCTGTAAAGGACTATCGCCCCCTCCAGGATGTATTCCCGCCTTGCGCACAATGATTCCAGGTAGGCTCTGCTATGTTTACCTAGATTTAGTTTGTGTGTGTAGGTGAGAAAGAAATGAGTAATGTTACATTTGAAAGGTAGTCATAAATATGGCCAATAAACATAGTTTATAAAGTTAATCTCTTTTATTAATGGAGTCCCAGTCTTCTTTCACCAGTAATAGAGGAGCTTGAGTTTCTTACCAAAGGGACATGGGTTTGGTTTCTGCAGTGTGTCCCCAAAGGTCCAAAACCCAACAGATAAAGATGTCCCAGTGCACAGGAGCAGTACTCCATTGTGCCCAGTACCAAGCCCGACTAGTACGGAGATGTGTGTTCTTTGGAGAGATGGAGAACCATTTAATACCTTTTAGAAAACTTGAAGTGGCACTTGGGACCTAGGACTAATTATAAACACCAGTGCCTAACCTCATTAAAGCCATTAATATGTTCACAGCACTGTTCCACCCTGTTTTAGGGGGTAACCTTAATAACCCAATGCCCTGTGCCTTCACACACTGTAAATGAGAATTAGTACATGGACGACACTATTAAAGCACTGTTTTGACACACAGCAGACACTTGGAGTTGTGGTAGTTTCTGATTGGCTAACTCTCAGGGAGACGGTTACAGACAATGTGCTCAATTCGAAATGACGTAAACACAATCAGCAGGTGATGAATGTACAAATAAAACTGTGTTACCATCAGCATTCTTTTCTGTCTCTGCAGAAAATACTGTCTGTGTCTAATTCTCTGCTGAGTTTCATTCCGTCTCCTCGTCTCAGAGTCGTTCAGGTCTCTCCGCCGCTTCATTAGCATGTACGTTAACGTGAACATTAGAGACCGCAGCTTCTCGTCGTTCTCCATTTTGAAGGTTTATTACTCTCACAGGAGCCTTCGAAACTCCGAGTCATACGTTCATTTATAAAAACAGCAGTACAGAGCTTTGTTTTTGTAATGTTTTTAGCTAGCGACTGAGCTAGAACATCTTCTTCTGTGTGAGAGAGGAATGGAAGAAAAGCACCTGAGCTAAACTCGCCACCTACTGGTCAGCGGTGACATTGACACTACCGCCTCGTCCGTTTTACCAGCTCCACCGACCACATATATGCGCTTTGTTGTTCTACAATTACAGACTGTAGACCATCCGTTGCTCTGCATACATGGTTAGCTCGATTTTATCCTGTTCCCCAGTGGCCAGTATACCACCATAAGACCACCACAGGACAGGTAGGGCCATTATTTGAGTGGTGGATCAATCCCAGCATTGCAGTCACATGAACAAAGTCATAGGTGTGTTAGTAGTACATGTGGATCAGACACAGCAGTGCTGCTAGAGTTTTTAAACCCAGTGCCCACTCACTTGCCGCTCTATTAGACATATTAGAAATGTCCACCACATATGTTTCCCTGCAGTGTTGAGGCTGATCCATCCAAAACAATATTCTTTATCTTATTTGTGGTGGCCCTTTATGGGTCGTGACCACTGCAGAACAGTGCAAAAAAGGGGCTAAAGAAGTTTTTTCATCATATTAACTGATGAACCACAGCCTATAACTGTGAAATTCTACAGTGAAATTGGAGCTGATAAAATGGAAAATGAATGTAAGGTAACAATAAAGGGCTGATCAGTTTATTTTAAAAACATAAACTATATATACACTGTGTGTTGTAATGAGAGCAAATTATCAAAGAAATAACACAAAATCCATGTGAAATTTCAAATTTGGCTAATGCCAGGAGTTTGGCTAATGCTCCATTCATCCATCCTTCCATTATCTGTAACCCTTATCCAGTTCAGGGTCGCGGTGGGTCCAGAGCCTACCTGGAATCATTGGGCGCAAGGCGGGAATACACCCTGGAGGGGGCGCCAGTCCTTCACAGGGCAACACACATTCACTCACACACTCACACCTACGGACACTTTTGAGTCGCCAATCCACCTACCAACAAGTGTTTTTGGACTGTGGGAGGAAACCGGAGCACCCGGAGGAAACCCACACAGACACAGGGAGAACACACCACACTCCTCACAGACAGTCACCTGGAGGAAACCCACGCAGACACAGAGAGAACACACCACACTCCTCACAGACAGTCACCCGGAGGAAACCCACGCAGACACGGGGAGAACACATCAACTCCTCACAGAGAGTCACCCGGAGCAGGAATCAAACCCACAACCTCCAGGTCCCTGGAGCTGTGTGACTGCGACACCTACCTGCTGCGCCACCGTGCCGCCCTGAGTATGCTATATGGCCATACTATATACCATGAAAAATAACACATTCCTGATTGTCACTAATTCTTGAAGCACAGTGAGAGAGAATTCCTATTGTATGTTTTCTTTGGTTTACACTACATGGGCCAAATATTTATGGATACATATTCCAAATATAACAACATTATAGATAACTTCATGTGCATGCTTTTCTACTGAGGATATACAAGCTGCTTGTTCACAAAGTTCCACAGTGGATGCACCACGAAGCAGAAGTAAATAATTATAATGGAGGTCTACAAGCAATTAGACACTCTTCCAGGATGTGAGGGTGTTCCTCCTTTCAGACAGCTAGTTTCAGAGAGAGAGAGAGTTTTCCAGAACGAGTGCAGTTTTTCTCTAGTGGGATCTTGTTGTAAAGTGGTGGAGTGGTAAGGCTTTTTTCAGTGTATTCTTTGATGAATTTTAACAGGACACGAGGAGAAGCTTTCCCACCCTGAGCTCGGAGATCTCTCTGGATTTCTCAAGTGCTTGTGTCCAAGGAGCCTCCAGTCACTCTTTCTTCCTCTGTGAATTCTGCCCTTCTGTTTTCTTTCTCTTCTCTTCCTTTCATCATAACATCCTGTGATTTTAGGGTGGGAAATTGCTATCATCCAAAATAACATGGTGTCATAAAAGCTCTCAGCAATCCATTTGCTTTTTGACAGAAACCAGCGGTGAAATCCAAGAATACAACATGTGTCCTCAACTGCATCGAACAGTCGTTAGACCACACACAAAACATACAGTTCATATTTTAAAGCGTTATATGTCCGTAAAACATGCACCAAATTCATTCCACGTGTTTTACTAAATACTTCGCTGTGTTATAGCGACACGTTTTGTTCGCTCCCAATGTTGTGATGAATAATTTGTGGATTAAACTATGGGAAGCCATTTTGACTTATAACCCAATGTTTCTTGTTGTCAGAAATTCAATTTAAACTAATAGAAAGACTTTTATTTTAGGACAAATTGTGTCCGGTTTCCTCCCTCGGTCCACAAACACATTGGTAGGTAGATTGGTGACTCAAGGGAGTGTGTGTGTGTGTGTGTGAGACCCTGTGAATGACTGGTGCCCCCTCCAGGGTGTGTTCCTGCCTTGTGCCCAATGAGTCCAGGTAGGCTCTGGACCCACCCTGGATAAACGACAATGAATGAATGAATTAATGAGTACATGAGTGAACACTATTATTAAAATGATTGTAAAATGCTAAACATTAATGTCAGTATGATTCAATATTATTAACACCCAACCAACAAAAGAGGGTACCACAACAACCACTATGCACCTAGCTAGCAACGCTCTGGACCCATAGCAACCACCTAACAGCACACTAGCAACTACCTGGGATATCTAACCAATCACCATGGCCAAAGGAAAAACAGTAAAATAAGGGAAAAAATATATATGTATGAATAAATATTATAACGTTTATAACGTTTCACATATGAAACTGATTTAGTTTACATAGTCGTACACGTTCAGCTGTAACCATAGAAACACAAATGCATTTTCTAATTCAAAATGGTGACGTCGACCATTACCCACAATCCCACGCGCTCTACAGAACAACAATCGCAGAGTCTCGGTTACAAAAACAACAGCGGAGAGCCTTTATCAGCGCTAGCACTCAGACCGGTACGAAACGAGCTTTTACTTCACATTTACACTTTAATCCACTGCCCGGTTTCTGAAGACTGTGGTTTTGGAGTAGACTTTGCCGTTCTTGAATGTTATTAACGCTCCGTTACTTTTGTTAACGTTAGCTTCTCTATAAAATTATCATTAGCGGCGACACTAGCGTCAGACCGAACTCAGCACGGTTTACGGTGTCTGAGAAACAGAAGCCTGTGTTTTTATTTAATACACGTCACCGTACACTTACTACAGACTGGGTCTAGCCTCTATAACGTGTGTTTAACCCCGGGTTTAACACTGTTTACCACTTAGCTTAGCCGAGGCTTAACTCCAGATTTTTGAAAGCTAACATCTGTTTGCTTCGTCTGCTTTTCCTCTTTTCGGACAAAAACAAACCGCTTTATTATGTGCACACTACAGCCTGTGAATTCAGTTTATAACCTCAACCCGAAAACGTTTTTTTAATGTACATAACTGGGCTGAATAGTCGCTGTTATGTAGCGTTACAAGTGAAATCCCTGCCTTTATAGTTTATGATATTATTAGGTGTTTGTTGAAGCTCTAGGAAGAACACAGTGGATTCTCTGTACTGTAAAAAGTTGTGCTTATTTCACGTTGTCCCCACCTTCCGTAGGTGAGTGACAGAAGCGAGTGTCATTGTGGATAGGGTTTACATGCCTATACATGGCTGAGAGCCTTAGTGGGACTTAAAGGTGCACTATGCTGTTTTATTATATTTTCACTGTCGTAAAATTGAGCTGTAAAACTAAAAATTAAAAATCAGATGTTTTGGAAATGGCATTAACACAAGTGTATTTTTCCAGAGAAAGTCTGTTTAAACAACTACACTCTGGTCCAAGTGGCTGTTTTTGTTGTTGTGGTTTGCCTGCTCGGCCACTGGAGGTCGCCTTCACTAATGCACTAGTCTAGTAGTCAGGATTCAGGATCTGTTGCGCTTTGTTGGAAGTGTAGGTGAATGGAATATTATTGCTTAGTTTATATTTGTATTTATTTAATTATGAAATAGTAAAATGGTGACGCAGCTGGTAGTGTCACAGTCACACAGCTCCAGGCGCGTGGAGGTTGTGAGTTCGATTCCCGCTCCGGGTGACTGTCTGTGAGTAGTGTGGTGTGTTCTCCCTGTGTCTGCGTGGGTTTCCTCCGGGTGACTGTCTGTGAGGAGTGTGGTGTGTTCTCTCTGTGTCTGTGTGGGTTTCCTCCGGGTGACTGTCTGTGAGGAGTGTGGTGTGTTCTCCCTGTGTCTGCGTGGGTTTCCTCCGGGTGACTGTCTGTGAGGAGTGTGGTTTGTTCTCTCTGTGTCTGCGTGGGTTTCCTTCTGGGTGACTCTCTGTGAGGAGTGTGGTCTCCGGGTGCACCGGTTTCTTCCCACACTCCAAAAACACATGTTGGTAGATGGACTGGCGACTCAAACGTGTCCGTAGGTGTGAGTGTGTGTTGCTCTGTGAAGGACTGGCGCCCCCTCCAGGGTGTATTCCCGCCTTGCGCCCAATGATTCCAGGTAGGCTCTGGACCCACCTCCACCCTGAACTGGATAAAGGTTACTGATAACAAATGAATGAATGAATCAACAATGCAGGCATATACAGCTACATATGCCTGCATGGGTTTACTCCATGTCTTCCAGGTTGCTTCCCACAGGACACATAATGACCATAAGTTATACAAAATGGTTATATAATGAGTCATTATTATTATTATTGTTATTATTATATTGTAACATTCTTATTGTGGCAAGGTAAAACATCACTGTACATTTTCGTCGACAGCGATGACTTGTGTGAATGCATTAAATTCATCCAAACACCATCTAAATCTCCGTCTGGAACATGAGGTCAGACAGGATGCTCACACCACTTAAAACACAGACTCATAGGCTCCAACCCACATCCCCAGGACCCTAGAGCTGTGTGACAGTGGCACTGTTACTTCTGCCACCAATGCCGTCCCTTATTTAAATGCGTATGACTTTTAATTACATTCATGTTGCAAACTACTCCACATCTTAGTTCCTATTAGTAACAGTGCACGGCTAGATGAGTAGTTCACTGAGGTTGACCTACTTTAGTTTGAACCATCATAAGCCCCTCTCTTTGTCTGCTGACCTTACTCTGACAGGAAGCACACCGTTGTCTCGTGTTGATGCCTTGTTCATTTACTTATTTAATGCTGTATTACTGATTTGACATGGTTTGGATACCAGTGATTGAACATTGTGGACTTGCCAGTTACCGCCAATGTCCTGGGGTTAGAGCCCAGACTGATTTATTAAAAAGACTTGAGAACATCCGTGGGATACGTGTGTAGTATTTGTTTATACATCAGTAAAGGCTCTAAGTGTCTCAGTGAGTAAAGGCAGTCTGTGTTTTAATGTTATTTTAATAACACATTGCTTTTGTAATCTTCCACAGCCATGGACCAGGATTATGAGAGTCGGCTGCTACGACAAATCAATATACAGAATGACAACGCTAGCCCTGTTGTAAGTCTGTGTTTCGCCTTCTTAAACACACTGTTTTCTTTGGGTTATCGTCATTAATTTGTACTCAAACCATTCCTTCAGTGATGAAGGAGGCACTATAGGAGTAATGCCACTATAGAGAGGGAAATAACAACATCACAGCACTCCTAAATGTTAAAATACCTCCCTTTTCTGAAATACTAATCTGTTCCTTTGAAGCAACAAACCTCCTTAAATTCGTATACATTTTTCTGTTAATGTTTTATTTGCTGCTACATTAAATTTCTTCAAAATCTAAATAATTTCTCAATGTTTCTTTTATTTCTCTGTAGAAAGTGACAGAGGTCATGCGAGCGCTGACGCCCACAAACTCCCCCCTGTCCTCACCCAGTAAACACGGAGATCGCTTCATCCCGTCTCGAGCCGGAGCCAACTGGAGCGTTAACTTCCACCGAATAAACGTGAGCCTTTAAATCAGTTCAGTGGTTTGGTCAAAACTATTATTGGCATTATCACATTCCCATGCCTAGTGCTGCTTCGCCTTTTTCCTTTATGTTTATCAGAATGTCATGAAGTTTAAAACATTAGGAAGTGTATTTGAGATTACTCCGCGCAGTTTGAGGCCTGTGTGCAGTTTGCAGTATTATAATTGCTAATTATAATTATTAGCTATTACTCGCTGGCTGCTTAGCCAACTGTCATTGAGAAAAGAAAGGAGCAATCTTCAAACACCAGACATAGTTCTGCTGACTACATTTAATGAAAGGGGGAAATTGGGTTAATTTAATTTTTCATTAAAGTAGCACTGTATCAGAGCCCTTTGAAGATTTTTTTTAACAGAAATCCATTGTTTCTGGGGGAAAGAAAAACAACAAAACCATTGCATTGATTCTTTACTGCACTGTTATGTTTTGTTCTAAGGAAAACGAAAAGTCATACAGTCAGAACAGGAAGACAAAAGATGGCACGTCAGACAACAGCAAAGGTAACTTTTCAGTCTCAGATTTTGTTGTGTATCTTAATTGTATTTAACTGGTACCTCTCCTCTTCCTCCTGCAGCAGTGAGTAGGGCTGGGTGTGTTGTTACTAGTCTCTGCTTCTGATTATCTACTTGCACGGAAACAGCATCTGATGTCTTTTGCGCACTAAGCTGGCAACAGCTGTCGGGATTTTGCCAGTTTCCCTCTGATTGCGTAGCCACACCTCAGTATTCAGGCTCTTTTCTATTCTTTGGGAAATGCAAAAAAAATAAGTTTTGCTTTTCCAGCTAAATTCGAGTCATCGAGGTGGGAACTGAGTAAAAACAAGAGTTTTAGAGTTTTTTACAAAACCGCCTCTCCCTTAACGCTGTGCCAGAACAAAGGGATTTTTAATGAGCTGATTATCTTTACACCAGTGCCTCGATTCAGGGGAAAAGCCCAGTGGCGAGTTCAGCTAATAAACATCTGATTTGTCCTTCCCTTTCACTTTATAAATGTTTAACTAATGGTATGCATCCACATGTACTTACTGTTGCACAGTATGCCTTTTCAGATCTCTATGGACACTTTTTTGTAGCCAAAACCTTGGGAGGAAACTGGAGCACACCACACTCCTCACAGACAGTCACCCGGAGGAAACCCACACAGACACAGGGAGAGCACACCACACTCCTCACAGACAGTCACCCGGAGGAAACCCACGCAGACACAGAGAGAACACACCACACTCCTCACAGACAGTCACCCGGAGGAAACCCACGCAGACACAGGGAGAACACACCACACTCCTCACAGACAGTCACCCGGAGGAAACCCACGCAGACACAGAGAGAACACACCACACTCCTCACAGACAGTCACCCGGAGGAAACCCACGCAGACACAGAGAGAACACACCACACTCCTCACAGACAGTCACCCGGAGGAAACCCACGCAGACACAGGGAGAACACACCACACTCCTCACAGACAGTCACCCGGAGGAAACCCACGCAGACACAGAGAGAACACACCACACTCCTCACAGACAGTCACCCGGAGGAAACCCACGCAGACACAGAGAGACGCTCACCTGGAGAGGGGTTCAAACCCACAACCCCAGGACCCTGGAGATGTGTGACAGCGACACTACCAGCGCTTCTGTGCCACCTTTACTTGTAAATCTATTAGCTTTAAAGAAGAGAAATATGGCCATTTTCCCCTTCCCTGCCCTTTGTACAAAGATTTTGTTTTTTGTTGGTGATGAAAGCTACTCCTCTTTTGCTTCACTGAACACAGTGCAGCAGGTGGTGTCTCTGGCACAGCTCCAGGGTCCTGGAGGTTGTGGGTTCGAGTCTCACTCCGGGTGGCTGTCTGTGAGGAGTGTGGTGTGTTCTCCCTGTGTCTGTGTGGGTTTCCTCCGGGTGACTGTCTGTGAGGAGTGTGGTGTGTTCTGTCTGTGTCTGCATGGGTTTCCTCCGGGTGCTCCAGTTTCCTCCCACGTTCCAAAAACACACGTTGGTAGGTATCCATAGGTGCGAGTGTGTGTGAAATTGTGAGTGTGTGTTGCCCTGTGTAGGACTGGCACCCCCTCCAGGGTGTGTTCCTGCCTTACGCCCAGTGATTCTGGCTAGGCTCCAGACCCACCGTGACCCTGAACTTGTTTACTTGTGTCATCAGTATTTTAGCCACTCACTCTGTTCTGTTCTCTTGTCTTCTCTAGTCTCTCTGTTGTGTTCTCTTGTCTTCTCTGGTCTCTCTGTTGTGTTCTCTTGTCTTCTCTGGTCTCTCTGTTGTGTTCTCTTGTCTTCTCTGGTCTCTCTGTTGTGTTCTCTTGTCTTCTCTAGTCTCTCTGTTGTGTTCTCTTGTCTTCTCTGGTCTCTCTGTTGTGTTCTCTTGTCTTCTCTGGTCTCTCTGTTGTGTTCTCTTGTCTTCTCTGGTCTCTCTGTTGTGTTCTCTTGTCTTCTCTGGTCTCTCTGTTGTGTTCTCTTGTCTTCTCTGGTCTCTCTGTTGTGTTCTCTTGTCTTCTCTGGTCTCTCTGTTGTGTTCTCTTGTCTTCTCTGGTCTCTCTGTTGTGTTCTCTTGTCTTCTCTGGTCTCTCTGTTGTGTTCTCTTGTCTTCTCTGGTCTCTCTGTTGTGTTCTCTTCTCTAGTCTCTCTGTTGTGTTCTCTTGTCTTCTCTGGTCTCTCTGTTGTGTTCTCTTGTCTTCTCTGGTCTCTCTGTTGTGTTCTCTTGTCTTCTCTGGTCTCTCTGTTGTGTTCTCTTGTCTTCTCTGGTCTCTCTGTTGTGTTCTCTGGTCTATTCTCTGGTCTCTCTGTTGTGTTCTCTGGTCTATTCTCTGGTCTCTCTGTTGTGTTCTCTGGTCTATTCTCTGGTCTCTCTGTTGTGTTCTCTGGTCTATTCTCTGGTCTCTCTGGTCTATTCTCTGGTCTCTCTGTTGTGTTCTCTGGTCTATTCTCTGTTGTATTCTCTGGTGTTCTCTGGTCTATTCTCTGTTGTGTTCTCTGGTCTATTCTCTGGTGTGTTCTCTGGTCTATTCTCTGGTCTGTCTGTTGTGTTCTCTGGTCTATTCTCTGGTCTCTCTGTTGTGTTCTCTGGTCTCTCTGTTGTGTTCTCTGGTCTATTCTCTGGTCTCTCTGTTGTGTTCTCTTGTCTTCTCTGGTCTCTCTGTTGTGTTCTCTTGTCTTCTCTAGTCTCTCTGTTGTGTTCTCTTCTCTAGTCTCTCTGTTGTGTTCTCTTGTCTTCTCTGGTCTCTCTGTTGTGTTCTCTTGTCTTCTCTGGTCTCTCTGTTGTGTTCTCTTGTCTTCTCTGGTCTCTCTGTTGTGTTCTCTTGTCTTCTCTGGTCTCTCTGTTGTGTTCTCTGGTCTATTCTCTGGTCTCTCTGTTGTGTTCTCTGGTCTATTCTCTGGTCTCTCTGTTGTGTTCTCTGGTCTATTCTCTGGTCTCTCTGTTGTGTTCTCTGGTCTATTCTCTGGTCTCTCTGTTGTGTTCTCTGGTCTATTCTCTGGTGTGTTCTCTGGTCTATTCTCTGGTCTGTCTGTTGTGTTCTCTGGTCTATTCTCTGGTCTCTCTGTTGTGTTCTCTGGTCTATTCTCTGGTCTCTCTGTTGTGTTCTCTGGTCTATTCTCTGGTCTCTCTGTTGTGTTCTCTTGTCTTCTCTGGTCTCTCTGTTGTGTTCTCTTGTCTTCTCTGGTCTCTCTGTTGTGTTCTCTTCTCTAGTCTCTCTGTTGTGTTCTCTTGTCTTCTCTAGTCTCTCTGTTGTGTTCTCTTGTCTTCTCTAGTCTCTCTGTTGTGTTCTCTTGTCTTCTCTGGTCTCTCTGTTGTGTTCTCTTGTCTTCTCTGGTCTCTCTGTTGTGTTCTCTTGTCTTCTCTGGTCTCTCTGTTGTGTTCTCTGGTCTATTCTCTGGTCTCTCTGTTGTGTTCTCTGGTCTATTCTCTGGTCTCTCTGTTGTGTTCTCTGGTCTATTCTCTGGTCTCTCTGTTGTGTTCTCTGGTCTATTCTCTGGTCTCTCTGTTGTGTTCTCTGGTCTATTCTCTGGTCTCTCTGTTGTGTTCTCTGGTCTATTCTCTGGTCTCTCTGTTGTGTTCTCTGGTCTATTCTCTGGTCTCTCTGTTGTGTTCTCTGGTCTATTCTCTGGTGTGTTCTCTGGTCTATTCTCTGGTCTGTCTGTTGTGTTCTCTGGTCTATTCTCTGGTCTCTCTGTTGTGTTCTCTGGTCTCTCTGTTGTGTTCTCTGGTCTATTCTCTGGTCTCTCTGTTGTGTTCTCTGGTCTATTCTCTGGTCTCTCTGTTCTGGGACCATTATGTGGATTTGTTTGAACACAGTGGTTTAGTATTACTTTGGAGTATTTAATGTCAGAATATTCTTAATAACTAGTTTATTGCTGGAGGTTCATTGCTGTTTAAATGGGTGTAATTGGATTCTTATGCCATTTTAATATCATTATTATATCAGTGGCATAAAATGAGGCTTCCCTTTGAATGCCAAAGAGGGACACCCTACCCTACAGTCCTTTCATGCATTGTCTCACAGTTGAGGACCTGTGAACCAGAGGAATGCAAGGCCAACAATTGGGACAGGGCTCGTGCAGGGCGTGGTTTCTTCTTTTGTAGTGCTGCGAACAATAAAAGCCCCCAATGCTATCTCTAGCATGTTACAGTCTACTGTACGGACAGTGAATGCATTTAAATATTCGAAAGCATTCAAGGTGCTAAAGTCTTTTTTTCGATTTGAAGTAATTGAGTCATCAGTGTTTTCACAATGTCATTTACACCTTTGAGGACAGCCGTTGTGGCCTTAATAGAAATAGACATTCATCATGTGTCATATTCAGTTCAGGTGTGTGTGTGTGTGTGTGTGTGGATATATAACGGCATTGAGCAGCTTGCTTAATATGAACCTGTTCTCTGCTCAAAACATTCAGACAAGGCCTCCCTTATGGCAGCCTGGTAACTATGACAACCGGGTTCTAGTTTGCCTCCAGTGCACTCACTCACCCCTTCCTGTCCTTCTGTTTGTTGATCTGCTTCTTCTTCTCTTCCTTCTGGGTTTCTGTCTGTCGTTTGGATTCCTCGCCCCTTTCAATCCATCACTTTATCTTTCAGCATTTTGTTATTATTATTATTATTTATATGTTTTTTTCTTCAGCTGTGTTAACCCCCACCTTGGTTTTTGACTGTGTTCTCATTTTCCCTCTCTCAGATGGCCTGGCGTACTCTGCCCTGCTTAAAAACGAGCTGTTGGGGGCAGGCATTGAGAAGGTGCAGGATCCTCAAACAGAGGACAGACGGCTGCAGCCATCTACTCCAGAGAAGAGGAGCCTGTTTAGTGTGAGTGATCACTGAGGGCATCTTAATGTGGTCACGATACCGCTGCTTGCACACAATCCCACGACCTCTGTCCGTTTCACGTCACTCAAGGAGCCACAGTTCTGAAAAATAATTACATTATAAAGCGTAATTCGTAATGCTCAGTTAAACAGTATGGATGTCAAGCAGCTAATGCAGTTATAGCACCCAGCCTTGTGGCAGTGGTAAGACACATTGTGAGTAAGGCACCCAAACATTGCAGTGTTAAAATCTTGCCTCCGCAACAACGCTATCCACTCTCCCACTCCCACTCATGCCATCGGCTTTGTCCAGCGTGAAGGACATGACAGAGGAGGAGTTCTAGTGTAGGCGGCTTCTGAATGGCCTTGGACGTGTGTTTGTGTGAATGAAGGTGCATGCAGCTAAAGCTGACCATTCACTAAACAAAACAATTCATTCCTTGTTTAGTTTCCTTGTACATTATTCAGATGTTTTTTTGCCTGATTCTGATCAGCGCACTTATGAATGTGAGTTTCTAGGAGAATTTGCAGTAGAAAATCTGAAGATTCTTTTGATAAAGGATCCAAACTATTGACAGACTCTAAGTATATTGCGATTATGTTGCTACGTGTTACGAGTGTGAGGAACAGATCATGAACTTGAACGAATGGCGCATTCTTTAAGGATTTGTTTAAAGTGTTTCTCTTTATTGAGCCAAAGTGATATTTGAACTCATGAATGGAAGGAAAACAATCGTGCAAAAGTAGTGCATTTGCAAATTCTGTTCACATATCTCTGTGAGTAATATTTGAAATACACATCATTGGATCTCACTCAGTACTGGCTGAAGGTATTCGTTGTACTCGTTCTTGTCTTTTTTGCTGTGGGAATATGGAGAAATATGTTGATGATCTATAAATTGCTGTTATCAAATAACTCCACTATATTTTCAAATATCCAAATTTCTAGTGGGGGGTTGTGGTTCTCTTCTAGTGGGGGGTTGTGGTTCTCTTCTAGTGGGGGGTTGTGGTTCTCTTCTAGTGGGGGGTTGTGGTTCTCCTCAAGTGGGTTGTTGTGGTTCTCCTCAAGTGGGTTGTTGTGGTTCTCCTCAAGTGGGGGGTTGTGGTTCGCTTCTAGTGGGGGGTTGTGGTTCTCTTCTAGTGGGGGGTTGTGGTTCGCTTCTAGTGGGGGGTTGTGGTTCGCTTCTAGTGGGGGGTTGTGGTTCGCTTCTAGTGGGGGGTTGTGGTTCTCTTCTAGTGGGGGGTTGTGGTTCTCTTCTAGTGGGGGGTTGTGGTTCTCTTCTAGTGGGGGGTTGTGGTTCGCTTCTAGTGGGGGGTTGTGGTTCGCTTCTAGTGGGGGGTTGTGGTTCGCTTCTAGTGGGGGGTTGTGGTTCGCTTCTAGTGGGTTGTTGTGGTTCACTTCTAGTGGGGGGTTGTGGTTCGCTTCTAGTGGGGGGTTGTGGTTCGCTTCTAGTGGGGGGTTGTGGTTCTCTTCTAGTGGGGGATTGTGGTTCTCTTCTAGTGGGGGGTTGTGGTTTTCTTCTAGTGGGGGGTTGTGGTTCTTTTCTAGTGGGGGGTTGTGGTTCTCTTCTAGTGGGGGGTTGTGGTTCACTTCTAGTGGGGGGTTGTGGTTCGCTTCTAGTGGGGGGTTGTGGTTCTCTTCTAGTGGGGGGTTGTGGTTCGCTTCTAGTGGGGGGTTGTGGTTCGCTTCTAGTGGGGGGTTGTGGTTCTCTTCTAGTGGGGGGGTTGTGGTTCTCTTCTAGTGGGGGGTTGTGGTTCGCTTCTAGTGGGGGGTTGTGGTTCGCTTCTAGTGGGGGGTTGTGGTTCTCTTCTAGTGGGGGGTTGTGGTTCTCTTCTAGTGGGTTGTTGTGGTTCGCTTCTAGTGGGGGGTTGTGGTTCTCTTCTAGTGGGGGGTTGTGGTTCTCTTCTAGTGGGGGGTTGTGGTTCGCTTCTAGTGGGGGGTTGTGGTTCGCTTCTAGTGGGGGGTTGTGGTTCTCTTCTAGTGGGGGGTTGTGGTTCGCTTCTAGTGGGGGGTTGTGGTTCTCTTCTAGTGGGGGGTTGTGGTTCTCTTCTAGTGGGGGGTTGTGGTTCGCTTCTAGTGGGGGGTTGTGGTTCGCTTCTAGTGGGGGGTTGTGGTTCTCTTCTAGTGGGGGGTTGTGGTTCGCTTCTAGTGGGGGGTTGTGGTTCGCTTCTAGTGGGGGGTTGTGGTTCTCTTCTAGTGGGGGGTTGTGGTTCTCTTCTAGTGGGGGGTTGTGGTTCGCTTCTAGTGGGGGGTTGTGGTTCTCTTCTAGTGGGGGGTTGTGGTTCTCTTCTAGTGGGGGGTTGTGGTTCTCTTCTAGTGGGGGGTTGTGGTTCTCTTCTAGTGGGGGGTTGTGGTTCGCTTCTAGTGGGGGGTTGTGGTTCTCTTCTAGTGGGGGGTTGTGGTTCTCTTCTAGTGGGGGGTTGTGGTTCGCTTCTAGTGGGGGGTTGTGGTTCGCTTCTAGTGGGGGGTTGTGGTTCGCTTCTAGTGGGGGGTTGTGGTTCTCTTCTAGTGGGGGGTTGTGGTTCACTTCTAGTGGGGGGTTGTGGTTCGCTTCTAGTGGGGGGTTGTGGTTCGCTTCTAGTGGGGGGTTGTGGTTCTCTTCTAGTGGGGGGTTGTGGTTCGCTTCTAGTGGGGGGTTGTGGTTCGCTTCTAGTGGGGGGTTGTGGTTCGCTTCTAGTGGGGGGTTTGTGGTTCTCTTCTAGTGGGGGGGTTGTGGTTCTCTTCTAGTGGGGGGTTGTGGTTCGCTTCTAGTGGGGGGTTGTGGTTCGCTTCTAGTGGGGGGTTGTGGTTCTTTTCTAGTGGGGGGTTGTGGTTCTCTTCTAGTGGGTTGTTGTGGTTCGCTTCTAGTGGGGGGTTGTGGTTCTCTTCTAGTGGGGGGTTGTGGTTCTCTTCTAGTGGGGGGTTGTGGTTCGCTTCTAGTGGGGGGTTGTGGTTCGCTTCTAGTGGGGGGTTGTGGTTCTCTTCTAGTGGGGGGTTGTGGTTCTCTTCTAGTGGGGGGTTGTGGTTCGCTTCTAGTGGGGGGTTGTGGTTCTCTTCTAGTGGGGGGTTGTGGTTCGCTTCTAGTGGGGGGTTGTGGTTCGCTTCTAGTGGGGGGTTGTGGTTCGCTTCTAGTGGGGGGTTGTGGTTCTCTTCTAGTGGGGGGTTGTGGTTCTCTTCTAGTGGGGGGTTGTGGTTCTCTTCTAGTGGGGGGTTGTGGTTCGCTTCTAGTGGGGGGTTGTGGTTCGCTTCTAGTGGGGGGTTGTGGTTCTCTTCTAGTGGGGGGTTGTGGTTCGCTTCTAGTGGGGGGTTGTGGTTCGCTTCTAGTGGGGGGTTGTGGTTCTCTTCTAGTGGGGGGTTGTGGTTCGCTTCTAGTGGGGGGTTGTGGTTCGCTTCTAGTGGGGGGTTGTGGTTCTCTTCTAGTGGGGGGTTGTGGTTCGCTTCTAGTGGGGGGTTGTGGTTCTCTTCTAGTGGGGGGTTGTGGTTCGCTTCTAGTGGGGGGTTGTGGTTCGCTTCTAGTGGGGGGTTGTGGTTCGCTTCTAGTGGGGGGTTGTGGTTCTCTTCTAGTGGGGGGTTGTGGTTCGCTTCTAGTGGGGGGTTGTGGTTCTCTTCTAGTGGGGGGTTGTCGTTCGCTTCTAGTGGGGGGTTGTGGTTCTCTTCTAGTGGGGGGTTGTGGTTCGCTTCTAGTGGGGGGTTGTGGTTCGCTTCTAGTGGGGGGTTGTGGTTCTCTTCTAGTGGGGAGTTGTGGTTCTCTTCTAGTGGGGGGTTGTGGTTCTCTTCTAGTGGGGGGTTGTGGTTCGCTTCTAGTGGGGGGTTGTGGTTCGCTTCTAGTGGGGGGTTGTGGTTCTCTTCTAGTGGGGGGTTGTGGTTCTCTTCTAGTGGGGGGTTGTGGTTCGCTTCTAGTGGGGGGTTGTGGTTCGCTTCTAGTGGGGGGTTGTGGTTCGCTTCTAGTGGGGGGTTGTGGTTCGCTTCTAGTGGGGGGTTGTGGTTCTCTTCTAGTGGGGGGTTGTGGTTCGCTTCTAGTGGGGGGTTGTGGTTCTCTTCTAGTGGGGGGTTGTGGTTCGCTTCTAGTGGGGGGTTGTGGTTCGCTTCTAGTGGGGGGTTGTGGTTCTCTTCTAGTGGGGGGTTGTGGTTCGCTTCTAGTGGGGGGTTGTGGTTCTCTTCTAGTGGGGGGTTGTCGTTCGCTTCTAGTGGGGGGTTGTCGTTCTCTTCTAGTGGGGGGTTGTGGTTCGCTTCTAGTGGGGGGTTGTGGTTCTCTTCTAGTGGGGGGTTGTGGTTCTCTTCTAGTGGGGAGTTGTGGTTCTCTTCTAGTGGGGGGTTGTGGTTCGCTTCTAGTGGGGGGTTGTGGTTCGCTTCTAGTGGGGGGTTGTGGTTCTCTTCTAGTGGGGGGTTGTGGTTCTCTTCTAGTGGGGGGTTGTGGTTCTCTTCTAGTGGGGAGTTGTGGTTCTCTTCTAGTGGGGGGTTGTGGTTCGCTTCTAGTGGGGGGTTGTGGTTCGCTTCTAGTGGGGGGTTGTGGTTCTCTTCTAGTGGGGGGTTGTGGTTCTCTTCTAGTGGGGGGTTGTGGTTCGCTTCTAGTGGGGGGTTGTGGTTCGCTTCTAGTGGGGGGTTGTGGTTCGCTTCTAGTGGGGGGTTGTGGTTCTCTTCTAGTGGGGGGTTGTGGTTCTCTTCTAGTGGGGGGTTGTGGTTCTTTTGCAGCACATTTGTTAAATGCAACACATGCTTTCTTTTTGTGAAATTTTTTAGCTTTCAAAAATGTGCAGTTGCGTTCCTAAAACGGAGCATGTATATTATCACTTTAACAGTGATAATGAATTTGCAGTTAGTTTATTTATTTATTTATAATTTTTTTCATATTTGCAGCACATTCTCAGCCACTGTAGGGTGATTATTGGCTGACATAAATTTCACTGCTGATTTCGCTCACACACACGTCTCCAGTGATAAGCGTGACCCTCAGCTGTCATAATAATATACTTTTGTGGGTTTGGACAGAATGTCTAATGTTTTTTTTAATTGACGTGTGTCTGTCTGTCTGTTACAGTATTCTTTAAGTGCCAAACGTTCACTTCCAGATGATGGCAACAGCATCTCCCCCTACTCTCTCTCACCTGTCAGCAGTAACAGGTAAATCCTCATATAATTCTTGACTTTGTTTTTTTTCTCCTTTTAGATCTAAGGAGCTGATCACTTTAAAAGACAGAGTTTACAGAGAACTGTTAAATAAAAAGCAGGATATATTCATTAATGTCACAATTGTGTGCTTGTTTTCCTTTGTTTTATTTTATAAATCTGACTTAACAACAAGTCAGAGCAAATATTGTTAGGCTCTTCTCTCACAACAAAATAAAAATCAGACGAATGAAAAAGAAATGTATCAAACACAGTTGGGCTAAAGTGCTGAAGGAAAAGCCGCATTTCACTTAACAACTGCGTGAGTCTTTGTCCTCTGTGTCCTCTCTTGTTCCCATTTAGTCAGAAACTCTTGCGGTCGCCACGGAAACCCATGCGCAAGATCTCAAAGATTCCATTTAAGGTGCTGGATGCCCCAGAACTGCAGGACGACTTCTACCTCAACCTTGTGGACTGGTCCTCCTTAAATGTGCTGAGCGTGGGCCTTGGGACTTGCGTATACCTGTGGAGTGCATGCACAAGCCAGGTAGGGGTGTGTGTGAGAGGGTGTGAGAGGGTGTGAGAGAGTGCGAGAGGTCGAAGCTGTCACCTGTGAATTAATTGTAGATTGGTTGGTTTTGCTTTTAATACACTCCCCGCTCTCCGCCTGCAGGTGACAAGGTTGTGTGATCTGTCCGTTGAAGGCGACTCGGTGACGTCGGTGGGCTGGTCGGAGAGAGTAAGCACGCTTGTGTTGTTTATCGTTTTTTTTTTTTTTTATGATCATTATAATTCTTTTACAAGTTGTAGATGTAACAGCATCTTGTTTCTATTCGCTGTATTCAGTCTGCTCTCTGGGTTTCGAGGTTTGTATTAGACTCCACCTCAAGCCTTTCCTTTTCATAAATTTCTTTTAAAAGCACCATAGTCTTCACTTATGAGCGTTCATGTTTGAATAGGCTTCCTGCCGACATTAATTCCCAGCTAAAAACCTACAACAACCCAGCAGCATGGATCAGTGTTCGGCACATGAAAGCCAACAAGGGAGCTTGTGAATTTTGCAATTTAGAGCAGGAGCAGAGCTGGGAAATGTAGAAATAGTCTCATGGGGCGAGGTGTAAAGCTCTGACTTCGACAGGCGTGGCTCAGTTTTTATTAAGGGAATGCTTAAATTGTTGACCCTCTCTTATAACTTGGTTTCCTCACACGTTTACCCTGAGGACTGGGAAATGCCTGCATTGTAATGCTTTGCTGTCTTTTTTTTCTAGGGGAGTTTAGTGGCGGTGGGCACTCATAAGGGCTTTGTGCAGATTTGGGACGCGGCTGCAGG
Organism: Hoplias malabaricus; assembly: GCF_029633855.1. Classification (NCBI taxonomy): domain Eukaryota; kingdom Metazoa; phylum Chordata; class Actinopteri; order Characiformes; family Erythrinidae; genus Hoplias; species Hoplias malabaricus. The sequence goes on along the minus strand of NC_089818.1, from coordinate 24,384,922 downwards.
GAAAAAGCTCTCTGTATTAGAGGGACACACAGCTAGAGTGGGTGAGTGCACTGCTGTTTTGGAGCATGGACGCTAACTAAGTTGGTTCCACTTGCTTGAAATCGGTTTCAAGCTCTTTGAAAGTTAGATATTACTGTAAAACACGTGTCTAGTGCCTTTAATCCTCTGTGTTTCTCTGTTACGCCGTCTCTGCCTTTCTCTCTCAGGAGCGTTGGCGTGGAATGTGGACCAGCTGTCTTCAGGCAGCAGGGACAGGCTGATTCTGCAGAGGGATATCCGAGCACCCCCCCTGCAGTCTGAACGCAAGCTCCTGGGCCACCGGCAAGAGGTGTGCGGCCTCAAGTGGAGCACAGACCACCAGCTTCTCGCCTCCGGTGGCAATGACAACAAGGTAGACCACGCTTCACGTCACAGGCCACGGTCTCTGCCTAAACACTAGCGATATCCAGGATGCTGCTGCTATGACGTTTGGGCCACAGAGGGGTATTCATTTAACAACACAAGATTTCATATTTGGTCAGAACTAAGTTATTAATGAAGTATATAAACATTGTTTCAAACATACCACTCAGAGGAAGTTGCTTGTAGCTTCAGTTACCCTTAACTTATCAGATTATCCACTTTGAAACAACCCTCAGGTAGACGTCTAGTGATTCTCTTTCTCACACAATTGCAGTATAGTGCAGTGTGGAAGCCGATATTGGATTAACGCTTGTGCAGACAGATGGGGAACCTGCATGTATACGTCTCTCTCCCTGTTTCTCTCCAGCTGCTGGTGTGGAATCACTCCAGCGTCTCACCCATGCAGCAGTACACGGAGCATCTGGCCGCAGTGAAGGCCATCGCCTGGTCACCGCACCAGCACGGGCTGCTCGCATCCGGTGGAGGTACAGCTGACCGCTGCATCCGCTTCTGGAACACACTGACCGGGCAGCCTCTCCAGTCCACTGACACCGGCTCACAAGTCTGCAACCTGGCCTGGTCCAAACACACCAACGAACTGGTGAGTAGTCTGGGGAACACACACATGGTTTCTGATGGTGTTAAAGTGAATATGGGCTAAATGTGCCAGCGCTTAAACTGATTACTGAATCTCTAAATGTTAGCATGGGTTTTCATTAGGGTAATACTGAAGAGCGTGTGTGAAGATGCACAGACATTTTGTTACACAGACACAGTTAAAATTCATTCATTCATTCATTCATTATCTGTAACCCTTATCCAGTTCAGGGTCGCGGTGGGTCCAGAACCTACCTGGAATCATTGGGCGCAAAGGAATACACCCTGAAGGGGGCGCCAGTCCTTCACAGGGCAACACACACACTCACACAACTACGGACACTTTTGAGTCTCCAGTCCACCTACCAACGTGTGTTTTTGGACCGTGGGAGGAAACCAGAGCACCCGGAGGAAACCCACGCCGACACAGAGAGAACACACCACACTCCTCACAGACACTCACCCGGAGGAAACCCACGCAGACACAGAGAACACACCACACTCCTCACAGACACTCACCCGGAGGAAACCCACGCAGACACAGAGAGAACATACCACACTCCTCACAGACAGTCACCCGGAGGAAACCCACGCAGACACAGAGAGAACACACCACACTCCTCACAGACAGTCACCCGGAGGAAACCCACACAGACACAGGGAGAACACCACACTCCTCCGGAAGACACCCTGGAGGGGGCACCAGTCCTTCACAGGGCGACACACACTCACACCTACGGACACTTTTGAGTCGCCAATCCACAGTTAAATTGGATCCTTTTTATCCACCACAGCTATAACATTTATGAAATGATATTTTGCTATTTTTCTGTTGAGATGTTTTGCAGTTTAAGAAAGCCCTTGTTTGAGAAGTAACCCTCACTTTGGTTTTGCCTGCAGGTCAGCACACACGGATACTCTCAGAATCAGATCCTCGTGTGGAAGTACCCCTCCCTCACGCAGGTGGCCAAGCTCACTGGACATTCCTACAGAGTGCTATACCTGGTAGGACCAATTCACGTTAATAATGTCATCATCAAATGCATTCTTTCAGAGATCCAGACACATCATAAGAACAACAATAATAATCCCAAAGTATTTAAAAAGGAATCGCGGAACACTTTTTATTTCTAGTGGCGTTCACCTTGAGCAGCTAGCATTCGCTACATAAGGAGAGACATTCAGAAAGAGACGCTGAGGCTGAGGATCTCATCGAGCGTTCATTCCACTGTTACACTGCACACTACAGAATATTTCTTGTTCTTATTTATTGCAAACGTTAATGCTGTTTTCTGACAGGCCATGTCACCGGACGGAGAGGCCATAGTAACGGGAGCAGGAGATGAAACACTGCGCTTCTGGAACGTCTTCAGCAAAACCAGATCCACCAAGGTTAGCCTTAAGCATTGAAACAAGACACACAGGTGTAGCTCAAAGTGGTTGAGGTTGTGAACTTAGATGCAATAAATACATATATTTGACCTCACCCTTGTGGGATTAGTGTGGACACACGTTGGATTGTTAAAAACTATTAGATGCTGTGTGTTTTCGTGTAGTGACTATGGCTTGTCTGTTGCCACAGATTATTACAGTAGGGTGACACTGATGGTTCTCTTTTTTTCTGTCTTTTTTTTAGGAATCTATATCAGTTCTGAACCTGTTTACACGGATCCGGTAATATCTGCATGTCTGGAAGTGCTAACATTTAGGACTCCAAAGAGAAAATATACACTGTTTATTACCATGACAACCTGTGTGACTGACGGACTTTAGACCACACCCCTGTTTGTGTGGCGATGTATTGAGGACCTGGTTGTGAAGAGAAGAGGCATTGTGAGAAATATGTCCTCCATTTTCTTTTTTTTTTAAAACGTTCACAGAGGAGCGGAACCATTACTGCCAAATAACTCACATCTGAATGTTTTATTTGTTGGTTTTTGTTTAAGCTTCGTTTCACCATTGTGCTTTTCCTAAATCTGTTTTTTATTCTTCCTCTTCCTCTTCTTCTTACCACAGTGGATGCCATTCTCTCTGTGGTAACGAGCTTTGTGACCATTAGCCTTAACTGCGATGTTGAATTAACCTGAGAGGGTTAACCCTAGGCCTTGGAACGTCGCAGCTGTTTTTTTACTTTTAAGCAATTATTTATTTGGACATAGACCCCTTGTTTTGTAATGTATAGTTTGTTTGATTTTATAGAAAAACAATATCAGAACGTATATTTAATTTTGACGTATCATAATATTCACTTTTAAATTCCATAGAACACATGGAGGTGTCGGTGTGTGTATAAATGACATAGTGGCAGAGATTTATTTTAAAAACCAGATTTAATTCTAAAGATGAGCGAATTTGAAATTCCACAACGTCTACAGTGCGTACAGCATCATATAACGGATCTTTGACTATATCTACACCAGTGAAACCACTGTTTTACTTCAGCAAACTCAAATATTCGTCCTCAGCACTTGTTTTATTCCAAGTTCCCCCCTCCTGGTAAATCAGGTTTCTTTCCTCTTGTGTCTTGTGGTTTGAATGCTGGGCTTGGCCCTGGGAGAATGAGTGGTATTTATTTGATTTGTGAGACTGTGGTAATGAGAGCTAACATTTTTATGTAGGTTGAAAGATGAATGCTTGCCTTTATCTACGATCCGCAAACAAATCCAACATAGCTGCCGTGTCTGAACGGCTTAAAGAATGTTGTACACGAAATAAGAAGAACAAAAGCGAAAGTAAGCTGGGAACAAATTGACGGTTTTCCTACCAAGGATATTGAATAAATAAGTGTTCCATGTTTCTCTTGTTTGTGTGTTGCTTTTAACTTTTGTAGTCTCCAGGCAGCCGTGAAGGTCTCTCTGCTGAAGTGAAGGTTTGGCTGTATGTCCGAGTGTGAATGAGATGAGTGGGTTTGAAGAGTGTGTTAGAAATTCCACGGTCAATACCGAAGCACTTGAAATGGTATTTAAAGCATCTGTAGATGTCAACACAAACATATCCTCTGAAGTAAGCGTTGATCTCACAGTTATAATAAAAAATGTGTTTGAATATGAGCTTTCTGTCTGTTTACCTGGAACTAAAGCTTACGAGAACGGGTTTTTGAAATGCAGTATTTAATTGTGAAAAAGGGATAGAAAAAAGGTTATACACTTAACGGACAGATCTTATATTATATTAATGCTAGTATATTAATCAAGCAGTGTTTATAAAGACCACAAAACTGAAATACAAGACGGTGGGAGTTGCAAAAATGCTAAAATTCATTTGTTCATTATCTGTAACCCTTATCCAGTTCAGGGTCGCGGTGGGTCCAGAGCCTACCTGGAATCATTGGGCGCAAGGCGGGAACACACCCTGGAGGGGGCGTCAGTCCTTCACAGGGCAACACACACACTCACACATTCACTCACACCTTCTGACACTTTTGAGTCACCAATCCACCCACCAACGTGTGTTTTTGGAGCATGGGAGGAAACCAGAGCACCCGGAGGAAACCCACGCAGACACAGGGAGAACACACCACACTCCTCACAGACAGTCACCCAGAGGAAACCGACGCAGACACAGGGAGAACACACCACACTCCTCACAGACAGTCACCCGGAGGAAACCCACGCAGACACAGGGAGAACACACCACACTCCTCACAGACAGTCACCCGGAGGAAACCCACGCAGACACGGAGAACACACCACACTCCTCACAGACAGTCACCCGGAGGAAACCCACGCAGACACAGGTAGAACACACCACACTCCTCACAGACAATCACCCGGAGGAAACCCACGCAGACACAGGGAGAACACACCACACTCCTCACAGACAGTCACCCGGAGGAAACCCACGCAGACACAGAGAGAACACACCACACTCTTCACAGACAGTCACCCGGAGGAAACCCACGCAGACACAGGGAGAACACACCACACTCCTCACAGACAGTCACCTGGAGGAAATCCACGCAGACACAGAGAGAACACACCACACTCCTCACAGACAGTCACCCGGAGGAAACCCACGCAGACACAGAGAGAACACACCACACTCCTCACAGACAGTCACCCGGAGCGGGAATCGAACCCACAACCTCCAGGACACTACCTGCTGCATCACCGTGGCACCAAAAATGCTAATTTGTAGATATTAATTATTTAATGTGACTATGTGAATGATGTGGTCATTTCTTGTTATATTTTTACATTCAAGTTTGTTTTTGCAGTGTTATTTCTAATTATTCTTTAGCAGTTTCCATTTATACACATCAGGATGATGTGTATGAATGTATTTTTATAGTGAACTGGTGTAAACTCACTGTGCATTGAACCTAGATCCATTAATGTAAGCTGTCACCATAAGCAACAAAAACAATGTATGTTGTTTATACAGTTATAATCTCTGTTAAAGGGGGGCTTCATAATTCAGGGGTAATCTGAGATCTTAACTGAGCAGCAGGGTTTCTTCTGTTAGCAGAGCACGCAATTTAGCATAGATGCTAATGACAACTTTTAAAAAATATATTATTTACATTACATCTTTACATGTAATACGTTTACGTGTAATACGTACATACGTTTAAAACAGCACCTTTGAGTGTAATTTAATGATAATGTTTCAAGGTAAAGATGCAGTAGACCTCAGCAGGAGCATATTCACGGATTTCATGTGTGAGGTAATCAGGTTTTATTAAATTAATGTACATTTACATGTAGGAAATATGCACATAGTGTTTCTGACCAACATTTATATATTTATACAAATATATTTTCACTTTACTCGTGTAATCTTGTTTGATCTGGTTCACTCTGGATGAATCTGGGTTATTCCTCGGTTCAACCACCAGGGGGCAAACCCAGCTCTTCCCCACAGACGATACAACACAGTGTAGTAGACAGCACATTTAAACACTGATCCTGAACCTGTGGTTTAAGGTCACTCTTAAAAGGGGCTGCATTTCAAAACAAGGTTTTTTTTTTAAAGAGACAAAACTGGCTTTGTTTATCAGAGATATGAGAACATAAAGAGAACATAGTCGAGTTGATGTAGATGCCAAAGGAAGCGCGTTATTGTTCTTATGAAAATGTCAGGAACTACAGTCTAATCCACCTTTAAAAGAGAACACATCATTCTCCTCGCCTCATCACAAATCAAGTATTCCTCTCACACAATCTTCCATTCATCATTTAGCATTCATGAACCTCGTTTATTCCTCCACAATTCTGATGAGAGAATGAGGGATGATCCGCAGCAATCAAAGAAACGTTCCCTTCTGTTTTTAGGGCTGAAAAAAAAACACACCCCAAGCTGAACACTGTACACGGTTTGAGGCGAAGCTTTAGTGATTTACTATTAAATCAACACCTCGCCACAGGCCTATTAACGCCATCCTACTGCAGGGGCTTCAGTGATGAGCCTCATTCTGGCATCACAAGCTGAGGTGTGATTAAGGCCTGGATAGAACTGAAAATTTGGCTGCTTTTGTTGAACAGTACATTCAGTTTTGGGCTTGTCGTCATTTTCCCCCTTTTCCTGTGTGTTTTAGCAAAGAGATTCTCTCTGGCAGATTGCACTAAATATAACAAGCCATACGTTTTAAATTAGACCTGATATCTGATGTAATCTGAACCACATGAAAACCTGCAATGAATATGTGAACACAGATTTATCCATTATACAACTAACGTGTAACTCCTGGAGCAGAGACGGTGCGCTAATGCAGTGCTAGCCATTCTCCAGCCCTTTATCAGTGGCTAGTCGGTGGCCAAAGACCCGATTTTGGCTGGATATGTTCGATGTTAGACTCTCCTTGACCAACAGAGACACTGATGTGTTCAGCACCCAGTAGCAATGTCATTCTGAGGCAGTAGTTTACAGTGATTGAACTTGTAATGGGTGTTAGCCTCAAGTGTTAGCATGGTTATATACTTGTACTATTCTGTTCAAATGTCTTTTGGATTTTTTTAAGAAAGAGTGGCAAAGTAAAATGTGATTAGACTGTGTCTGGGTTCTTTGGGTTACTGTTAATAATAATCAACATAAACAGGTTTTCTGAGCAGTGTGGTTTGCTAACAGTAAGATGTTTTTTTTTTTTTTTCCAAGCAATATGACACAGTGTTTCTTAGAAGGCGCACTAGTCTCCAGTAGCTTGGTGCTTTAACAGAGACCTCAGCTCACCTTGCTGCTTTAACAGAGGCTTAGGTTATTAAATTTTAGTAGTGTAAGTGGCTGTTGACTTAGGCCTTCAACCGTGCACACACAGTTTCTACAAGCTACACTGAAAAACAAGAAACAAAATAGGAACCTCTGGAACAGCCAGTTCCAGGTCACCATGCCCAATTCCACACATCAGCTCGAGGAGTATAAATCTCCCAGTGGGCTGCGGTGGAGCAGTGAAGGTTGAGCTTCTTTCAGTTTCTGAGATGAGTTCGAGTGGCTTTCGTGAGTACCTGACCTCACTGCAATTCAATGAATGCAATCAAATCCTCACAGGATTGTTCCAGCATATAGTGAAAAGGCTTTCTAGATATTTAGCAGAGGCTGTTACAGAACAAATGCTTTTGACATCAGAAGAAACACTGGACGAGTGTTTAATGTTGCGCTACTCCCCACGACTCTACTCTGTTTATTTGGAACCGGGTACTATTTTTAAGGTTTGGTTGGGGTTCCAAAAGAGCTAAGTACGGACTCCTCACAGACAGTCACCCGAAGGAAACCCCCACAGACACAGGGAGAACACACCACACTCCTCACAGACAGTCACCCAGAGGAAACCCACGCAGACACAGAGAGAACACACCACACTCCTCACAGACAGTCACCCGGAGGAAACCCACGCAGACACAGAGAGAACACACCACACTCCTCACAGACAGTCACCCGGAGGAAACCCACGCAGACACAGAGAGAACACACCACACTCCTCACAGACAGTCACCCGGAGGAAACCCACGCAGACACAGGGAGAACACACCACACTCCTCACAGACAGTCACCCGGAGGAAACCCACACAGACACAGGGAGAACACCACACTCCTCACAGACAGTCACAGACAATGTTACAGATTGTGTTTTGCAACATCGCCAGTTACATTTCAGGGGGTGGGGAGCTGTAGTAATGGAAATGGATCCGGTCCAAAGCGAGGATACAGTTGAATAGAGTAGGTATCATGCAGTGGAAAAGTGCTGTAATATAATATTTGCTTTAATGTACTAGTAAAATATGCTTTGTTTATTTCTAATAAAAGTGTTATGATATTTTTAGACACATGTTCATTCAGTGCATTTTATTCTGAATCATTAAAACACTTCTTGAAATGTACAATGCATTTTTCATAAATGACTGTAACTCGATTGTTGTGATGTCATTTACATGATCTATGTGTTCTTTCAGTCACAAGCTAAAATAAAAAACCCAAAAACAACCTGTTACAGTGAACTGCGAGGACACCACACGAAACGCTGCCTTTTTCAGGAAAATCATTTAGGATTAAAGCCGTGCCACACACATGCACACAATGGAGCACGGCTGCTGGCGCGGGGCCCTCAGGCTTCACCTTGATTCCAAATAACCGCGCTGATCCAAATCCAAATCAAAAACCATTGTGATGTAAAGATGCATCTCACTAGAACACTCTCGGCGCCCCTCTTCCCAAAGCCGATAGGTCCAGGAGGGAGAAAGATAATGGAAGGGACGCCTTCAATATGCATAATCCCTCTCCTGTCCGCTTACGGCCAGTGGAACGTCTCAGGCCTCCGCCATCGCTTCTAATCCATCCATTATAGCAGCCCCCAGGAGCTTGGTGACCACGGTGAACCTGCGCATTGTTACCGGTCAATCCTGTTTCGCCCCAGGCTATGACAGCACAGGGAAAGGAGCAGGAGAGGGTCAGGTTTCATTCGCAAATTGAACAGCGTCTCCACAGAGAGCACCTACGGACACACGGTGGACGGTGCTTTCACCTGGCGATGGGTAAAGCCTGGATGGACGTGGGGTTGGGGTGCGATTAAGATAAGGTCGTAGTTCTAAATGACTTTAGCAATAGTACAACCGTCCAGTTCCAGTCACTCGAGGTATGCTTGTTGTCTTCTTTCTTTCTTCCTTTTTTTCACTCTTTCTTTCATTTTAGAGCTGCGAGGCTACACAGAACTACAGAGACCAGTGAAGTCCGTGCCGCTCTGGCCTTGGTTTACCTGCTCACCCAGCATCATAACTTCCAACAGAAAATGTACGTTGGTTTTGCTGGTGATCAGGATATTAATCTACCTTTTGGCGCTGTTCCACCGTGTGGTACCTACTCGGCTCGGCTCGGCTCTACTCTGTTTAATACCGGGTGCTTCCTTTCTCCCTGCATTCCTGTGGAACCTTGCAGAACACAGATTGGTCGGAGAGATTTGTCAATCACGACAAAATGCAGACAACCAGCATAAAGCCAGTAATTAACATTTCCAGACCAATGCATGCTGGGAATTGTAGTGTGTAGAGGTGAAAACCAAGAAAATCAAACCAAATCATGATTTATGTCAAAGGTCAAAGCGAGAGGTTAAAATGGAGGCAGGTCCTGGGTTCAAACACCACCTATATTTAAGTGTCTGTGAGGAGTGTGGTATGTTCTCTCTGTGTCTGCGTGGGTTTCCTCCGGGTGACTGTCTGTGAGGAGTGTGGTGTGTTCTCCCTGTGTCTGTGTGGGTTTCCTCTGGGTGACTGTCTGTGAGGAGTGTGGTGTGTTCTTCCTGTGTCTGCGTGGGTTTCCTCCGGGTGACTGTCTGTGAGGAGTGTGGTGTGTTCTCTCTGTGTCTGCGTGGGTTTCCTCCGGGTGACTGTCTGTGAGGAGTGTGGTGTGTTCTCCCTGTGTCTGCGTGGGTTTCCTCCGGGTGACTGTCTGTGAGGAGTGTGGTGTGTTCTCTCTGTGTCTGCGTGGGTTTCCTCCGGGTGACTGTCTGTGAGGAGTGTGGGGTGTTCTCCCTGTGTCTGCGTGGGTTTCCTCCGGGTGACTGTCTGTGAGGAGTGTGGTGTGTTCTCCCTGTGTCTGCGTGGGTTTCCTCCGGGTGACTGTCTGTGAGGAGTGTGGTGTGTTCTCTCTGTGTCTGCGTGGGTTTCCTCCGGGTGACTGTCTGTGAGGAGTGTGGTGTGTTCTCCCTGTGTCTGCGTGGGTTTCCTCCGGGTGCTCCGGTTTTCTTTCCAATCAGGTCGATTGGAGACTGAAAAGTGTCCGTAGGTGAAGTGTTTGTGAAGCTTGTGGATCAGATGCAGAAGAGAATCAGGGCCGTGTCATAATCGGGAAACGATAGCTTTATTAAGAATGGTCCTCTCATAGCGCTTCCTCTCACTTCCTGCGGCACGCTTTGGAAGGCAAATCCCCGGGGCCTGGTAATAGATCTGAAAGGAAATGGACAAAACAATGTGTCCTCCGAACAATGACGGAGAAACTGACAGAGCAGAGTGGAGTGAAAAGAAAAAGGCAAAGCACAGACACATTAAATTCTGAAAATACTGATGTTATATTGAACTGTTCTGGTCTTAGTTGTGAGGCGTGATGGAGCTGCATGTGGTGTCCCTATCAAACACATCTCCACCTCTGTGTGTGTGTGTGTGTGTGTGTGTGTTTCCTCCAGATGCTCTGGTTTCCGCCCACTGCTGGGGAATTGGGTGGCTGTGCAGAAGTGAGTGTGTTACTGACTGGGTGAATGTGTGAAAGTGTCCACAGGTGTTGAACGTGTGAATGACTGTGTGAGTGTGTTACACCTGGATATGAACTGGCCCCCTGCCCAGAGTCCATTCCTGCCTTGGACCTAATGATTCCAGTTCGGCTCTGGACCCTTCCATGACCCCGAAGAGGATGAAGCCGTCACAAAGGATGAATGAATGAATGAATGAATGAAAGTTGAACTGGATTTCTGCATTTTTCTGACACTGAAGCGTGAATAACCTCCTCTCATTGGCTGTTTTATTACTGGAAATATAATATGTAACATGTTCATAGCCTGAGATTTACACTCGGCTCAAGCAGCATTTGGGAGCCTGTGTTTTTAAGAGAGCACACGTCTGAATGTGCTTTAAGTTTTCCAAAGATGTAAGGAACAAACCTGAAAACAATAAATGCCTTGATACTCCGTCTGGAAGAGTTTAAACGTCTGTCCAATGTTCCGTCCGTATTCAGCACCATGTAAATAAGCTCATTTACAGTATTACACGCGGCTTCATGAGAGGAGTTTAATGGTTGTACCTACGTTAGTGAGACGTGTGTGTGCTCTTTAAGTTCATTTACAGTCGTTAAGAATGAAGAAAACGTGTGTATCATGGTGTCCTCTGGTGCTTTGGTCTTTTCTCAACATTCAGGCATTTTTTCATCCTAACGTCCATAAGACAGACAAGGGGTTTATTTCTGAAAGAAAACATTGCGCACCCACACGCACTTCAAGCGCATATGAACCCACAACCTCACTGTCCCTGGAGCTGTGACAGAGACACTACCTGCTGCACCACCATGCCGCCCTCTTTCATTTTAGGTTTTTTCTCAAATCTGCTGTGGATTCTCATGGAGTGTGTTGGGTTTGTCGGCCACTGTGGGCTTTTCTGCAGTTCGTTAAAAATGTCTTCCAGGATTATAGTCAAAAGAGAGCTATTCGGTCGGTGTGATTCTATTGTTAATGATGAAAAATATCTATATCTTAATCTTGTTAATACACAGCGGTCTCCTGTGGACTTTCTTGTTGTTTCTGAAGGTCCATTAAGATTCATCATTAGAGATGGAGCCATCAGCGTAAAATAAAAAACAGAAACAAAACAAACCCTGTAAGAACCCTCTAAGAGCACAATGACTAACAGCATCTTTACAGAACAAAGCTTTCTATTTTCGAGCAGCAGAGATATGGCCTGTATTCATGGAGGACACTTGGCCCGTCTCGAATGGGAGGTATTTCATAGGAAGCTACACACTTAGGCCCTAAAACATCTTCTACAATAAAAGATAGGAAGTTCCATTATGCATGAGCCCGCTGCTGTAGGTTCAGGGCACGAACATGCTCCTCCGTCTACCCGTATGATGATGAATCATGGTGTAGTAAGGCCATTAAAGCCACTGAGGAGAGCCCATGCAAATAGGGCCACTTCAGGGTCCAGTCAATGCGACCAGGACTCATTACTTCAGAACGCGACCCCTTGCTTTGAAAAGGCAGGTTTTAATTTACTGTAGAATTTTAATGCATCATAAGTGCACTTTGTAGTTCTATGGTTATAAACTATAGATCACCTGTTGCTCTGCATACTTTGTTTGCACATTTGACCCTGTTCTGCAAGGATCGGGAAAACCAGGACCACCACAGAGGAGGCTGCAGTGACACTGACGTGGTGGTGGTGTGTTAGTGTGTGTTGTGCTGGTGTAGAGTGGATCAGACACAGCAGTGCTGCTGGAGTTTTTAAACCCCTCAGTGTCTGGACTGAGAACAGTCCACCGACCAAAAACATCCAGCCGACAGCGTGAGAGTCTACAAATATTTTCCTGCTTTTTTGTCGTATTAAAAATGACAACTGTCATTTTATTCATTCATTTATTGTCTGTAAGTGCTTATCCAGTTCAGGGTCATGGTGGGTCCAGATCCGAGCCAGAATACACACCCTGGAGAGGGCATCAGTCCTTCACAGTGCGACACACACTAACACCTACAGACACTTTTGAGTCACCAATCCACCTACCAACGTGTGTTTTTGGAGTGTGGGAGGAAACCGGAGCACCCGGAGGAAACCCACGCAGACACAGAGAGAACACACCACACTCCTCACAGACAGTCACCCGGAGGAAACCCACGCAGACACAGAGAGAACACACCACACTCCTCACAGACAGTCACCCGGAGGAAACCCACACAGACACAGAGAGAACACACCACACTCCTCACAGACAGTCACCCGGAGGAAACCCACGCAGACACAGGGAGAACACACCACACTCAACTAAAAAATGTTTTGAAAATTACATGCGAGGACAAATTATTCCTCACTGCATTTGTTGTTTTTTCTTTCAAGGAAAAATGTGCAGTGATTTGTCGGGTTCTTGGGGATAAAATTGTATCCAAAAGTAAATAAATGAGCTTTGGCTTCGACGATTTAAAGGAACTCTGCAGTTTTACTTTAAAATAACAGCTTCAAATTTATTGTGATGCTACATTCACCTGTAAAAGTGAGCACTGCAGAAAGCTCCAGAGCCAAAAACCCCTAATCTTACGTAGTATTCCTTTAAAGATGGCGATTTTATGCATGATAATATTTAATTTTTCGTTTTATAATACTGAATAAAATGACAATTGTAATGTTTTATATGCGACAGTTACCAAAAAAGGAAAGCTAAACAATGTTTGAATTTTGAATTACAATAACACACTACACACACACACACACAAAAAAGGAAACAAACGCTCACAAAATATATTTGAACATCTACTGGGCTCTAGATGTGTGATCTACAGAATCATTTCCAAAGAAATCATGACCTCACTGCAGTTTTCCGAAGTGTAAACAAGAACCCTATCACGTCCAGATGCCTGTTGCACCTCACAACGAGCAGCAAACTGGAGCCATGTTGGTCATCTCCGACCACAGCGGCATAAAACACAGAGAGACGCGCTGAGGCAGTGCCTGGACAAACCTCGGGGAGCGTTTTAAGGACGTGTTGGATGTTTTCTGTTGAAAAAGCCCAGACCACATGTGTCTCAGTGTTGTGAAGACTCGCTGTGGCTCCGAGAGCTCGCGGTGACTATGAGGCGCGAGTAAAGAAAGCCAGCGCGAGATTCAATTGGCTGGACCCTGGGAGTCGTCACCGCTAATAATCCGTCCCTCCGTCTTGTTTGGACAGTATATAAACAGACAGGGCGCTCGTGCTCTCTCCGCGAGCCGCCCAGTAACATCATCGCCGTTACGCTTGGGTTTGTGTGTGTGTGTGTGTGTGTGTGTGTGCGTGTGTGTTTGTGTACGTGTTGTTGGGGGGGTTAGCAGCAGAATGGACGCTTGGGGCTTTCATGGCTGAAGCTGAAGACCACCATCAACATCCACAGCGCGTCAGAATCACCTGTTGCTTTGGAAAAGGGGTGAGTCACATTTACAGCTGAAAGCAATGAAACTGGCGACATTTCGACTCATCCACACCCAACGCCCGTCACGACAGGGCTGAAGGCGCGTTTTGTTGTTGTTCGAGACTTAAACGCTGGTACGCCCTTCTCTCACTGGCCTCACGGTGCATTGAATCAAGTTCTGTAAATGTCTTCTCCATTAAAACAAGCTGACTGCGGTGGTCAGGTTCATAAACAGGTGGCTGCTGTTTATCTGCGCTTCCGAACGGGTCCGAGGCGAGAAAACGAGAGTTATCCCTCGCAAAAGGCCCTTTTAAGCGACTGAAACTTTCGTGCAACAGGTGGTAAGTTCCCTTGGCCGAAAGCAGAGAGAACGGTGGCTGGCATTGGGCGGGTTTCAGCACCAGCGCCGTGGACAGCTCCCTTTTGCACATTTTCCGTCTTCGTGTTTGGACAGCACTGTATAATAAGACTATCCTCTGAAAGGGTTAAAGAATGGTTTGTAGTGAGTTTATTCATGTTTTAAACTAGGTCAACAGACATGTTATAAATCATTAATAAGCGCTTATAGCCTTCTAACCAAAGGACAACACGTGTAGATGGAAATCTGATGAAGAAAAGAGGTTCAATACTGTAGAGTGTAGACTAATAGAGTGGGCTCACTATTTGGCAAGCAACAGGTGTTGCCCTTTTATTCATGTGTTTTAACTGCTTACCAATGGCAGTAAGGTGTTTGTTGCCAAATTGACAACCGACACAATAAACACATTTTACAATTCAGAAAAGAGCCAAATTCCCTCTGTCTGAGAGGAAGAGAAATGACCGCCGATGCCCTTTTCTTAACAACATATGTCTTGGTTGTCTCAGACTTGGCTTATTTAATGCTCATAACCCTTCTTTTCCTTCTACCAACTGCATTGATGTAAAGACTGTGGCTGTAAGATGTAGGGAAGGGTAGAAAGTGTCAACAGAAATGTTATAAGGGGTCAAACTCAGCGCTGATGCAACACTTTGACTACGCGTGTTCCTTGTAGCATCCTGTTATTTATTAACACGCTGAAGAGGCACAAAGAACCAGATGTTCCTGTAAAAGAGTGAACCAGACCCAGTGAGATTTAAGATGCGGTTTCACTGCAGAAAGGCAGTAAATAACATAACGCCATAGGGTCCAACAAAACAGCTAGTGTCCAGCAAACAGCAGCGTGGCACGAAAGCAGACAACAGGTAAGTTTTCTTCCGTCGCTACTGGAGGCTAATCATCCTCCACGTCCAACAGGCCCCCTTCCCCCATCTTCCTCCACCCCCCCCCCTTCCCCTTCTGCTGCTTCAGCCCTTGTTGCATAGCTACCAGCGCTGCCCATGAAACACAGCACAGATGAAGGACAATGATTAGAGAGAGGGAGAGAGAGAGAGAGAGAGGGAGAGAGAGAGAGAGAGAGTTTGTGTGTGTGTGTGTGAAGGAGACATGATTCTGAGCTCATGTTCAGATGATTCTTGTGAAAAGCAGGTGACAGTGAGCACAGACACGTCATCACTGCTGTACATTCACCGTGTTCTCTCTATTCAACTCTGCAGTCTCTCTCTCTCTCTCTCTCTCTCTCTCATATATATATTCTGTTTTTATTTCTCTTTCTTTTTTTACTCTATTCCTCTCCCAGTTTCTCTTCTCCTCCTGCTTTCTCTCCCACTATGTCTCTTTACCTTCTCTCTTGCTCCTACCTCCCCTTTCTCCTGCTTCCTTCCCCCATTTGCTTCTCTCTCTCTCTCTCTCTCTCCCTCTCTCTCCTTCACATTTTCTCCAGATTCATCCTTCCCTATCCTTGCCTTTTGTCTCTCATCTTTCTCCTGTGTTTGCTTTTATCTCTCTGTCATCTTCCTGTCTCCCTTATCCTCTTTTTTCCGCCTGTCTCTTTGCTTTTTCTCTCTTGTTCCCTCTCTCTCTCTCACTCTCCCAATTTCTCTCCATTTCCCATTCTCCCTCTCTCCATCTTTCCCTCCCCCTCCTTCCTCTCTTCCTCCTTCTCTCCCTCCTGTTTTACCAACCCCCCACTCTCACTTTCTTTTTCAAGCCCTCCTCCTCTCTCTCCTTCTCACCTGCTTTTTTTGAAAGAGGGGGAATAACCCTTGGCATCGCTGCAATAAAGAGAACGTGAATGTCAACAGAGAGAGAGAGAGAGAGAGAGAGAGAGAGAGAGAGATAGGGAAATTAATTTGTGTGGGATGCACCCCCCCCTCCCCCACCCAACCACAACCATTTGCCTTTGGCTGCCATTCTCTGTTTTCTTTTGTAGCACATAGAGCATCACTATTTTCTGTAGTGATGGACAAACCACAAAAAGAACACAGGAGATCAATACAGTCTCCAGAACCACGCTCATTTCTCTGATCTGTCCAGCTGCCCTCTCCATGCTCCACCCACAAATATGTTGTTTCTTAGCAACTGTTGCTAAGTCGATCAAGCTTTTGAGAACGCTGTCCAAACCCGTTCTGTTTAATGAGAAAACGAACTGCACATAAACTCCATGAACGCATAAATGAATGAATCTAATATCTCCAAATAGGCTCCAGTATCTTTACAGGATGAGGACAAAGTATAAATTCTCAATCAATTTTGTGGTGTTTTTACACCAAGGAAAGGACAGTAAATTTTTGTAAAATTATAAAATAAAAAAATTAAATAAATCAATAAAATAAATGTAAAAATGGGGAGTTTTTTGTTCCAATTATGCTTCTATATTAATGCTGAATTTCAGGTTTAAAACGCTACAGTCCCATGCTCAGTTAAACAGTTAAAGCTTGTCCAACAAAGCAGCAGTTCCAGTGGATTAGAATTAATTTGTGGGTGGAGCACGCATTGGAAAAAAAGAGAAAATAAAAGCCATGGAAATATTTTACTGTAAGGTTTTATTACAGGATTTTATTGAGTTATTTTGGGCAAATCATTTCTCATGACTTTCTACAGGACACAGTGGGGGGTGTCATTTTCCAACAGTGTGATTCTTAACAGAGTAATAGATTTTTAGAATAAAATGTTATATTAAAAATAAGCCAATAATAGTAAGTGATTTTCATACGTTTTTATTTGAATATTAATAGTTCACAGGAAATGGTTTGGAACAAGTGAGAAATCCAATATGTACTTCTTAAGATTCTTCTTTTTTCCTAGTTTTTCCGCCTCATTTTTCAGCCGACCAAGTGCAGAGTGCCATAGAAACAGAAAATGAACATAAACCAGCTGTGATTACTATGTCACTTATGAGAATTGGAGGCTTTTCCAATTCCATAGAGCTCCAGTCATCAGCCTCCACACAGAGGCAAATCAACTAGCCAATCATTACTGAATAATAGGCTTAAAAAGCAGCGATACCTCGCCTCAAAGGCTTTCTTTGTCGCCCTAGAACAAACCTGTGTTTTATATTTTCTGTTTCACTTGCAGATACACAGCTGAAGACATCTGTTATTGAACAGAGATTGAAGTCTGAATGGCCTGCAGTGCTGGGTGGAAGACTAGTGATTTTGTTGTGAAACTGAACATAGAGACCAACAACAAAACCCAGTCTACCTCTCAGTGCCGGGTGCAGTCAGCAAACTACACACTAGCTCCTGGTCAGATGGAGTCATCCTCAAGATGGTGGCAGTGAAGACGTTCCAGACTTGATTTGGCTTGAAAACAGTGGCTGAAAATGGCTTCAGGAAATAGCTGTTTGTTTTATTTGAATGTATTTATTTATTTATGTTTGTATGTATTTATTAATGTGGAGTAGGTGGATGGGGTTGGGGTAAAGTGTATTAATGCTAATGATGACTCATGAGTGTGTCTCGTATTTTTTTCACTGTAATATTCTGTAACAGTGTTTTATTTATAGAAGATATTTCCAAGAAAAATCTATAAATGTGCAGAGTTTCTAAAATTCAAGGGGTTTAAATCATCATGATTAAAAAGTCAAAGTTCACAAACACTAGGCCTACAGGGGATGTCAAACAAAAATGAACAAGGCAATTTTGCAATGTAATGATATGGGTGCACACCAGCCATAAAAAGAAAGAAGTAGATCAAAGCGACCTAAATCTATGCTCATCTTTGTGTACCTTATGCAAACTGAAAGATTTTTATGTAAATTATTTGACAGTTATTTTGGTCGCCCAGGCTGTTATGTTAATATTTCAAGGGTTTATTTTGTTTGTGGTGTTAAGCTGCCTCTCCGCAAATGTACTTCATTTAACGTTCATAGTATGGGTTTCACAATGAGAAATAAATAATGTGCTCAAGTCTATTTTATAGGTGTAAAGGGGTCCTTAAACCAGGACTATCCAAAATGCTGCTTTGGGGCTTTTCCACATACTAATATATATTTTTTATGTTAAAAATGTAATTTATACATATTAAAGTTTCAAATGTTTTAAAACATATTTTGGTTTGCGTTTTGTCTTTTTGACCATCAGCTCACAAACGTTGCACTAGCCACCAAGAGAAAAAAATTGGGAATAGCTTGAATTGAATTGGAAAATCACCCTTCTTTGTAAACTACATTTTATAAAAGCTTATAATAAATAAATCAAATTGTTTACACGTTTACGAATTCTGTCGCATAAATTACGGTAAAGTCACATTTTTATATTTTATTTACATTATCATATTTCTCGACTTTCGAATGAATTGTTGGGAATGTTGTTTTAAAAAAAATAACCCAAACAAATATGCGTCCGCAGTCTCATTCTACTTCACTACACTACACAATACACTAAAAAGTCCACTTCCATAATGTGGAGCTCTTATTTTTGACACACTTAGTAGTGTGCCGTCGAGTTGTTTCGAACACAACCTGCGGTTAAAACTACAAACCGTCGTGTCAGTTTTAGCGCATTGTGTGAACTGTATTTCCAACGTCCGTTTCTGTAGTGCTGCATTAATCAGGATCAAACTACAACTCCCATAATTCCCAGCGCCAGCTGCGAACACGGAGCTGTCAAACAACATCGACGCCATTTTGATAGCAGCCTTAAAATGGCAGCAGCAACAGCGGGGAAGAGTCGGAGGTTTGCCGACGTTTTGAGCGCTAAACGGGAAGGGAAGTGTCTCATGGTCGTCCGGGTTTAGTTGAGGGTTTGAGCGGGTCTAATGCGGCTAAGATGGATATAACGACGGCGGTGTTTAACGCGGCGAGAGACGGCAAACTGAAACTTATCCAGAAGTTGCTGAGCAACAAAAGTCCGGAGGAGTTGGAGGCTCTGGCGGAGGAAAAGACTCAGGGAGGCACGCCGCTGCTCATAGCCTCCAGATACGGACATCTGGAGGTGGTGGACTACTTACTGGAACATTGTAAGGCGAATGTGGAGCTCGGAGGCTCGGTAAACTTTGATGGCGAGACGATTGAGGGAGCTCCGCCGCTGTGGGCGGCTTCTGCCGCGGGCCATTTGCCTGTGGTCAAAACACTGCTCAAACACGGTGCTTCTGTCAATAACACGACGCTCACAAACTCGACCCCGCTGAGGGCTGCCTGCTTTGACGGGCATTTAGAGATAGTACGCTACCTCGTTGAAAATAACGCGGATATGGAGGTGGCCAACCGCCATGGTCACACATGCCTGATGATCTCTTGTTATAAGGGCCACAAGGAAATTGCCAAATTTCTTCTGGAGCGAGGGGCTGATGTGAATCGCAAGAGTGTGAAGGGCAATACGGCCTTGCATGATTGCGCAGAATCAGGGAGCTTAGAGATTATGAAAATGCTGCTTAAGTGCAATGCCAGAATGGAAAAAGATGGCTATGGCATGACCCCTCTTTTGGCTGCCAGTGTCACCGGACACACCAACATAGTCGAGTACTTGGTCCACCAGCCAAGAGCTTCTCGAGAGGAGCGTATTGATGCCCTGGAGTTGTTGGGGGCCACTTTTGTAGACAAGAAGCGAGACCTTTTAGGTGCCATGCGCTTCTGGAGAAGGGCTATGGACCTCCGGCAAGCCGGAGATAGGGTGAGTTTCCTGGCCAAGCCACCCCCAGGACCCCCTGTTCCAGCGTATGACTGCGCCCGAGAAGCAAGCACAGCGGAGGAGCTGGAGGCCCTGATCACAGACCCGGACGAGATGAGGATGCAGGCATTGCTTGTGAGAGAACGAATCTTGGGGCCTTCACACCCAGACACATCTTACTACATCCGCTACAGAGGTGCAGTCTACGCTGACTCTGGAAACTTCGAGCGGTGCATCAGCCTGTGGAAATATGCACTGGAAATGCAGCAGAGCAACCTGGACCCCCTGAGCCCTATGACAGCCAGCAGCTTCCTGTCCTTCGCTGAGCTCTTCTCCTTTGTCCTCCAGGACAGAGCCAAAGGCGCCCTGGCAACGCGGGTTACCTTCCAGGACCTGATGGGCGTCCTCGCCAAAGGCGTGCGGGAGGTGGAACGGGCCGTGGCTCAGCGTGACAGCCCCCCCGAAGCACCACAGTTTGCAAAGGCCCTCTCCATCATCCTACACCTCATCTTCCTGCTGGAGAAGCTGGAGTGTAGCCCGGCGCAGGAGCACCAGAAAAAGCAGACGGTGTACAAGCTCCTCAAGCTGAACCCGAGAGGCAGAAACGGCTTTACTCCACTCCACATGGCTGTAGACAAGGACACGACGTCGGTAGGCCGTTACCCAGTAGGTCGATTTCCTTCGCTGGAAGTGACTGCGTTGCTCCTGGAGTGTGGTGCCGATGTGGACGCACGTGACTGCGACAACAACACACCCCTTCATGTGGCGGCTGCCAACGGCTGCCCAGACATCATGTCTCTGTTGATCGGCTCTGGGGCTCACTTTGACGCCACCAATGCAAAACGCAAAACGCCCTACGAGCTTCTAGAGGAGCATGGCAGCGGGAGGCATGCACTGCACCCTTTGAACTACGTCACCTTGCAGTGCCTTGCCGCCCGTGCTGTGGAGCGACACAGACTGCCCTACAAAGGACTCATCTCTGAGGAAATGGAGGCCTTCATTGAGCTGCATTGACACTCTCTCACCCCCTTTTACCATCTTTCTCACCTCTAGCCCCCCCATATAGATATATTCAAAACACATTTTTGGTGACCCTGGTCAATTAGTGTTTTGTTCAGTTTTCTAAATGGAATACAACACTCATGCAGTGCACATAGAAATAGACATTTTCTGTGAAAATGCTGTGTTTAACTAAACAATAAATGCACAAAGCGTTATTTGACCAGGGGTGTTTAAACTTTTGAATACATCTGTATGTCCCAACAACTCTAACCTAACCTCTCTCTCTCTCTCTCTCTCTCTTTTTCCTATTCTTCCCTCTTTCACTGCAGACTCGACCCGAAGTCGCCACATTTCAGGCGTCTCACGTTGCTCAGCCTAAACCACAGCAATAATTCCAGGCTGTTTATTGCAAATAAGGAAAATGTGTGCATTCAGCGACCTGATGTGGTGTGTGTGCGCGTGCGAGAGACCTTTCTTTCTATGCCTGCCTGCCTTTTAAGGGCTTAATGAAAAGGAAGAAACCAAACTGAGGACACTGTTGTGTGCCTGGACGCTGTTTGCAGTTTACCAGCGGGGAAAAGACTTTTGGGTTTAATTTAGGCTTAATCTGTTAATGTTTCTTTATTTGATCTTTTCTCCCTCTTCCCCCTCATTCACGCGTTTTTCCCGTTTATGAGCAGGATACGAACAAATTTTTGCCTGTTTATTTCTTTATAATATTGGAATGGTGCGGTTGTGGCCCTTTTTAAGGCCAGGTTTAAAAACTGCATTGTTATTATTAATAAGAACACACTCTCCAGTTTGACAGCATGGGTGTAAGTGTAGGAAGAGTCACAGGGATGATATAATTTGATGTGCTCTCTTTATAATACAAGGTAGAGTAAGCATTGCTGACATTCTCACTGGCAACATTTTCTCATCAAATGTCATATGATGCAGTTTCAAAGGAGTGGGTTCCTCTTGTGCCAAATCGTAGCCTTACATTTCTGTCTACTTGATGTGTTTGGGTTTTTAAAGCTCTGGGCACTGTCTCCCACCTCCCCCTTGAAGGGAACGGTTGAACCAGGCGATGCTAATGGGTGCTGACAATGAATGAACGCCAGTGTTGCTATGATGGTGATGTCATGCTAGCTGCGATCATTGTCTGTTTATTGTTAAACGCATTAGTGTGGTGTGGTTAAATTGTCTCTTGTAAAAACGGGTGAACGTGGGAGAGATTCTTTGGCCTCTGGAACATCTGCACAGTCTTTTGCACTTGATTTACTGTGTTTATTTTACTCCTCAGCCACGAGAGCAGAAATGGTTCTGGTTTTTCCCCTCTTTTGTGAATTTAGCACTTTACCCAGTACGACAACAGCTATATTTGTTGGCTGTGGACACTTCAATATCTATGCATTTTTATCATCACCAGAGGTGGATTTAGAGTGACGGATTTGGCAACCTGCGTTGCCGGTTACATACGACTCTTTAGTCTTACTTCTGATTTGTCTGTATCATTTTCTTTGAGTTATTCTCTGTATGAACTTAACATTTTCTGTTGGTCTTTCAGTTGTTTTCTCTGCAAATTCTTCTCAAAACAAGCACTTTGGAATATGCTAACACTACTTAGCCTCAAAACCTGAGACTTTTTCTCTCAGTAATTGCATCTAATTTGATTTAATTTATGACCTTTTACTTCAGGACAGAAATGTGTTTGGAGATGCCTGAATAAAATTCACGTGTCCCATTTGAGTATCACTGTGTGGAGGTCTTGTTGTTGTTACATAAACGCTGTAACTTATATAGCGTCTTTCTCGTATGCTGCTGTGCCTTGGGGAGAATTTTCAGGAATTTTCCACTCAGGTTTGACAGCAAAATTGTTGCCTATTTTTATGGACGAGTTTGAATATGTCACACTTGTGTGTATTTACTTTTGCACTGTTACTTAGTCAAATATCTGCTGATTAGAGATACGTCTGTAAAATGTAAACATGGTTCAAAAATTCCACCTGCAGCGTAAAAAGGACAAGGAAAAAAAGTTAAAAATGGGCCGTGCAAGTCTTATTTTGTCTTCACTTTATAATTAAAAGGAGTACAATAACTTGCTGAAAATGTTGTTAGGGGAATTTGGGGGTGTCTATATATTTAACGTACATTTTAGCCCTTTTTTATTCCGCATTCGTATCTCAGCTACAGTTTGCGCTCATTTCATTTATTCAGTTTATTTTTTGGAATACGTTTCTTGTTCATCCTTCTGCAGAGTTTTGCTTCGGCTAAAAAACCTTTACCGCTTTGACTCTGTTAACCTCACATGCACCTTGAAGTGTATCACAGAAACGGCAGCGCTCCAGCCACTGCTTTATTGTTTGTCCAAAGCCGTGGTTAAAGGTCTGCAGTTTCAGGGAGGGTATAAATTGCTTTACGTGCTGTGTGCCGGCCGGTTTGAGTAGTAGCTGCTTTAGTGGCAGCCTGTGTGAGTGAGATAGCATTACTCCTGCTGTTGTATTTTAGTGGTTGGAAGGGAGCCTTCGCTCAGCCTCTGAACTGCCACGTTTACATTGTCACAGGCACTTTTTTCCGCTCTTGTGCAGCGCACTGTAGCATAACTGTGTCAAATATGTACTTGCTACACAATTGGTGCCTGAAGTACCTTGGACACTTGAAATGCTCTCCTGGTTTGAGTACAAGTGTGATTTGCCTCTTGTTTTTACAGGAATTAGGGTCTTGAATCAGACAGCCTGCCTTTGTGAGTTCCCATTCATATCAAAACCGTTCTTTATTTCAGAATGGCATTAGTTGTTTTGAGAAATACATGTACGTTAAAGGTGTAGCTCAAGATTGTGTTTACTAGTAACTGGCTTTTCAAGGACTGCTCCGGTAATTTTAAACCATGGGCAGTATCTTTTATGAATCCCCTGTCAACAGGAGTCACAATGTTCCTAAAATTGGAGCCAGTGAGTCGGTGCTGTTCCCACTGATGTTTAGAGTTATGTGCCTGGAGTATCACACCTTCCTTTTGTTTTTTGCTTAAAACTACTGTGTCAAGTTCAAAGGTATAACAAAGGCATCCATGGCACAATATTGTTAGCTTAATTCTTTTTGCCAGTGCAATTCCAACTTTCCATCCATAGCTGGAACACGCTTCTAATTAATACCCCTCACTATCAAAAGAAGAAATGATAAATAGATACTATTTTCTGTATGGATTATGTGACTCAAGGGCAGCACGGTGACGCAGCAGGTGTCTCTCTCACATAGCTCCAGGGACCTGGAGGTTGTGGGCTCGGGTTTGTTGTGTTCTCCCTGTGTCTGCACTGGTTTCCTCCCACGCTCCAAAAACATGCGTTGGTAGGTGGTTTGGTGACTCAAAAGTGTCCGTAGGTGTGAGTGAATGTGTGTGTGTGTGTGTCACCCTCTGAAGGACTGGTGACCCCCTACAGGGTGTGTTCCCACCTTGCGCCCAGTGATTCCGTGTAGACTCCGGACCCACCGCTGCCCTGAACTGGATAAGGGTCACAGACAATGACTGAATGAATGATGTGACTCTGATAGAAAGAGCAGTTGTGACATGAACAGGAGGCCTGTAGATATTTGTACACTACTCTGTGGACGTTTAGACCTTGCTCATAAACTTGAGTTATATCATAACCGCGTGTTGATCTCCTGGAGGTTTTGGCAGGGCTTTGGCTTTGTGACAGGTGTTTACATTAGGGAGAGAGAGAGTGTGTGTATATGCAGGAGCCAGACAGCTGGCTTTATTTGTGCTCTGTGTCCTTTTTATTCCCACAGGCCCTTAATATAGTGGATTCTCAGAGGCAGAAGGGAGCGTAACTCTTCCAGGTTCACGCAGGCCAATGAGCCGAGTTAGAGCAGCTTACAAACGTTAGAGCTGAGCAGACGCGACACGGGGAGCTATTCCTGTGCAGAGAGAGAGAGAAGAATGCTGGGTATGCCCCCACACAATCAGTCACACTGACGTGAAACTCCTCTCCAGGATACGAGCACGTTGCAGTGCTGAGGAAACTTATTCGGAGCTGATATTCCTGTTCATGTAGAAACACAAGGTCTGTATACACACACCAGCCATTAATTTACAGCTACTGTTCATTTGATCACCTCCACTGTTTGGAATTTGACATCAATCACAGGCTGTAGTCCATTTGTTGCTCGACAATGTATTATCATCATCCCATTCAGCCTTTTTGTTATTTATGTTATTTCCGTGTGCTGCAGTGACACTGATGTGGAGTGGTGTGTTGGTGTGAACGTGGATCAGACACAGCAGGGCAGATTTACTTTGTAAATACCTCAGGGTCACGGTTGGGCTGTGTATAGTTCACCAACCAAAATCCCCCCCCCCCGCAGCATCCTGTGAGCAGTGTTGAAGGGCTACAGCGTGACCGACTCTCGGTGCAGCAACAGGTGAGCTACTGATGACTGACTGGCATTGGTAGCTTTCTCTTATTCTTACTTATGAGCTCCTCTCTCAAATCTGCCCAGAAATATCTACAGGAAAAGTCATAAATGGTATTTAATTGTTGTTTTTCACTGTATGTAAATGCTAACACTCTTTCTGTCTTTGGCTGACTGAGCAGCTCCTTCGTGTTCGTTGGGATGAAGCAGACAGAAAATACCTATGAGAAACATGATCTTTCAGCATCACTGACTACTAAGGTATAAATAGCGAGCAATGAGTGGCAGCAGGACTGTGTGTGTGTGTGTGTATGGGAGGGGGTATACTGTGCTAATGCTGGTGTTTCCTTGGCTTCACCCTCTTGTAAGCCAATACTATACAGTGGAGATCAAAGATCAGTTTCATTCGTCCGCGTTCCCCTCACCTTGTGTGACTGACCTCACTATTAACCTACTGAGTGACCATCCCACTGCGGGGTGTCATATTAATTCAGCATAAATCACTCCCCTATTTATAGTGTACCCTAGTTATCTGTAGCTTACACTTTAGCACTGGTGTGGAGTGTTAGGAGGTGATTTTGAATAGATACGGTTTAATTAAACTGCATTTGATAATTAATTCAATAATTCACACTGTATACACACTCACTGGCCTTTATTGTCAACTAATAGACCACGGTTACACACCTCTGTTAGTCATTACTCTGGCCCAGGTAAAATTATACACTGAACGATCACTGAATTAGGAACACCTACCTTGTATCTTCACTCTTCACTGTCCTTTTAATTAGCTCCACTGACCACAGGAGCACTTTGTAGTTCTACAGTTACAGACTGGAGTCCATCTATTTCTCTGCATACTTCCTCATCCCCATTTCCCCCTGTTCCTCAGCGCTCAGGACCCCCACAGAGCAGGTGTGATGTGGTGGTGGATCATTCTCAGCGCTGCAGTGACACTGACGTGGTGGTGGTGGTGTTAGTGTGTGTTGTGCTGGTGTAGAGTGGATCAGACACAGCAGTGCTGCTGGAGTTTTTAAACCCTGTGTCCACTCTGCCACACCTACCTCGTTGGGCGCTGCAGTTTTTTCTTGGTTGTGTTGTTCATCTTCTAGTCCTTCATCAGTGGACACAGGACACCGTCGGATGGATGTTGATGGTCGGTGGACTTTAGCAGCAATGCTGTGTCTGATCCCATCCTCTCAGCAGAGCACACACTAACACACAACCACCACGTCAGTGAATACTCCACCTTCAAATCATACCTGAGGAAATGGGGGTAAGGAAGTGTGTAGAGAAACAAATGAACTACAGTCTGTAATTGTAGAACTACAAAGGGCTCCTCTGTGGTCAGTGGAGCTGATAAAATGGACAGTGAGTGGAGATAAAAGGTTGGTGTTTCTATTCCAGCGATCATTCCGTGTATTTTGGTCTTCTCCCTACTCCCGATCACCTGATCCAACTAATCAGCTCATTACTGAGCTCTTTCTGAGCTGAAGTGGCTGTGTTCCGGCAGCAAAACATAAAAATATGCGAGACATTGTGTACCCCTCGGACCTGGGTTGAAACCTCTGCTCTAGACCTTCATTAAGGATATGTTTCTGAGCACAGAACTGTGGCTGGTTGTATGTTTTTGGGTAATGAAGCATTTTCAACCAAGCAGTGACACTGACGTGTGTTAAACCACAGCAAACACACACACAGCCAAGCCACTGCTAAAATGGTCCACAACTCAAATAATATGTGGTCAACAGCAGTCATTTGTGCACTGTTTACATTTTTAAAAAAATTTTAATAAATAAAAGATTAAATAACAGAACAAAAGTTAAAATAGAAGTGCAATAAATAAATAGAAATGTAAAATACAAAAAAAAAAAAAATCTATTCATTCATTCATTATCTGTAACCCTTATCCAGTTCAGGGTCACGGTGGGTCCAGAGCCTACCTGGAATCATTGGGCACAAGGCAGGAATACACCCTGGAGGGGGTGCCAGTACCTCACAGGGCAATACACACACACACACACACATTCACACCTACGGACACTTTTGAGTCTCCAATCCACCTACCAACGTGTGTTTTTGGAGCATGGGAGGAAACCGGAGCACCCGGGGGAAACCCACGCAGACACAGGGATAACACACCACACTCCTCACAGACAGTCACCCGGAGGAAACCCACGCAGACACAGGGAGAACACACCACACTCCTCACAGACAGTCACCCGGAGGAAACCCACGCAGACACAGGGAGAACACACCACACTCCTCACAGACAGTCACCCGGAGGAAACCCACACAGACACGGAGAACACCACACTCCTCACAGACAGTCACCCGGAGGAAACCCACGCAGACACAGGGAGAACACACCACACTCCTCACAGACAGTCACCCAGAGGAAACCCACGCAGACACAGGGAGAACACACCACACTCCTCACAGACAGTCACCCGGAGGAAACCCATGCAGACACGGAGAACACACCACACTCCTCACAGACAGTCACCCGGAGGAAACCCACGCAGACACAGAGAGAACACACCACACTCCTCACAGACAGTCACCCGGAGGAAACCCACGCAGACACAGGGAGAACACCACACTCCTCACAGACAGTCACCCGGAGTGGGACTCGAACCGATAACCCCAAGTCTCTAGAGCTGTGACAGAGACACTACCTTTTGAATCTGTGATTTGTTAATTCCCTTGAACCATTATTTTAATAAAAAAACAGCACAAAGAAAAGATTTCCAATTGTGTCACTTGCCAACCTGGTTGTATGTAGTGAATGCAAACACATTTCACAGTTCACCCTCCTGTCCATTCCTGATACACCCCCCCAACAGCTGTGACCTCTGAGAATTTCTGCCGACGTCATGAGCTGCAGTTGTACCTGAAATCGAAGGTGTACAGGTTTGAACAGAACTGGTGCTAATACAGTCCCCAGAGGTGCCCCAGTGCTGCACAAAGCCATGTAGTCACACCAACTGGGGTTGTCCACTCAGACCATTGTACATAGGATGATGGATTCATCCACCTGCATCAGCCACTCTGACACACACACTCTCTCTCTCTCTCTCTCTCTCTCTCTCTCTCTCTCTCTCTCTCTGTGAGTGATGTGTAATTGACAGAGCTGTTTACTGTTAGAAAACTTCGTAATTAGTGCGCAGCTCCTCATTACTGTGAACATGTGAGGGATGTCTGTCAGAGCCGGTGCGATGTGCTGCCGAAAGCTGATTTAATACTCCACTGATAATGATTTGTGCCACTTTTTGTAACCAAATATGACGACAGATGGTAGGATTGTTTTAACGTGCGTGAGTTTGAAGAGAAAATTAATTGGATTCTATTGAGTCAGACTGGCTGTCAAAAGTTTGGGGACACAGCTTTTCAAGACGACGTTTGAATATAATTGAGTACGATAAACGTTTGCTTTGTCGCATTGCAGTAACCGAACCTAATAAAGACAGGCTTTTTCTGAAGGAACCTAGGTCTCGGAGCTGTGACAATGAACAGGTTTGAAAATCTCATTGAAAATAATAAAAAAAAAAACGGTACGTAGTGTGATATGCAAATCGTTAAAAACCTTTTTTAAAATAATACAAAGACAACATTTAAAACTGTTAGAAAACTGAGAAAGTGTACTGTTTTTAAATATATTGGCCCTTTTTGTATTTAATGCCTGCAACATGTTCCAAATATTTGCGACAGTGCCTGTTAACTATTGTGTTAAAGCATCTCCTCATTTAACAACACTCTTTAAACCTTTAGGAACTAAAGAGACCAACTGCTGTAGATTTGAAAGTGAAATGATTTGGTGTTCAGCAGGTAGTGTCTCTGTCACAGCTGCAGAGGAGTGTGGTGTGTTCTCCCTGTGTCTGCGTGGGTTTCCTCCGGGTGACTGTCTGTGAGGAGTGTGGTGTGTTCTCCGTGTCTGCGTGGGTTTCCTCCGGGTGACTGTCTGTGAGGAGTGTGGTGTGTTCTCCATGTGTCTGCGTGGGTTTCCTCCGGGTGACTGTGAGGAGTGTGGTGTGTTCTCTCTGTGTCTGCGTGGGTTTCCTCCGGGTGACTGTCTGTGAGGAGTGTGATGTGTTCTCCCTGTGTCTACGTGGGTTTCCTCCGGGTGACTGTCTGTGAGGAGTGTGGTGTGTTCTCCCTGTGTCTGCGTGGGTTTCCTCCGGGTGACTGTCTGTGAGGAGTGTGGTGTGTTCTCTCTTTGTCTGTGTGGGTTTCCTCCGGGTGACTGTCTGTGAGGAGTGTGGTGTGTTCTCTCTTTGTCTGTGTGGGTTTCCTCCGGGTGACTGTTTGTGAGAAGTGTGGTGTGTTCTCCCTGTGTCTGCGTGGGTTTCCTCCGGGTGACTCTCTGTGAGGAGTGTGTTGTGTTCTCTCTGTGTCTGTGTGGGTTTCCTCTGGGTGACTGTCTGTGAGGGGTGTGGTGTGTTCTCTCTGTGTCTGTGTGGGGTGACAAGTTTCGACTTGTTTTTCACCTGGTCTCCTTTTTTCTATGAGCACTGAAAATGATCGACCGTCCAAATCATTGCTGCACTGCGGTGGTCCTGCAGGGTTCATGACCACTGAAAAACAGTGAAAGGAGGCAAACAAAGTATGCAGAGCAACAAGAGAGCTGAGAGAATGGACATTCAGTGCAGAAACAAGGAGGTGGTCGTAATGTTATGGCTATTTGGTGTTCAGTTTTTAGGTTTGTTTTCATTTCAATTAAAAATACCCCAAATCACTTAAATATCTGGCACAATATTGCCATGTCTCGCAGTTTAACATCCAAAGAGTGTGTGTGTGTGTGTGTGTGTGTGTGTGTGCGCGCCTTGACATTTGAAAGCAGGACTGCAAGTCAGCAGCTCTGTGGAGATGGAGCTCCACCTTTGCTTCTTCAGCTTCTCTGTCCCTGTGGCTCAGCGGATACAACCTGAGAAGACAAAGACGTCTGTGACATAGTGCCCACCCCTGCGAGCCCCCCATCTCCGAGTCCAAACCCAGCGTCACATCAGCTTCCCCTCTTCTCTGTGGTGAAGACTTGTCTTACCTCAGCTGCTTGTCTCACACGAGCTCCGGAAGATATGAGCATGTCTTAAATCTAATTTTTTTTTTCCCAGAGCGCAGAGACAGTGCAATTCCATGCTGCCTTTAGAGCATTGATCTTCCTCAGTTCTTTATCTGAGAGAGATGTGTTCTTCCTGTTTTAGTGGCTGACTCTGAAGCTGCAGCTCCACTTCAGCAATAACCAAGACATTTTAGTTGGAATCGAATAAAGTAACCGCTTTTCATTCAGGATCTACACCTATCGGCCATAACATTAAAACCTCCTCATATTTTCCTACACTCACTGTCCGTTTGATCAGCTCAGCTCCACTGACAGGCTGGAATATCCCCCCGGTGGATCTGTTTTGTTGTGTTTTGCTGGTAAGAGTGGATCAGACACAACAGTTTAACCTCTCATGGATAAAAACATAATGAAGTGAGGTTATATCGATAATGAGCTCATCACTGTGGTCACGATGCGATCAGTGAGGGCTGGAGGGGTCATATTAGCTGCAGTTTCTCCTGCTGCCCTCTGCATTGCTCTGTCATTGTGTAAAGACTTAATCCAGCGTCTGTGCTGTTGAATTTCATTCTCTTTTGTTTTGAGAGTAACTTGTATATTACCATCCACAGATATATTTAAAGGGTTAAAAGACTTTCTAAACACAATGAAGGACTACTTCAGGTGATTACACGTCAGGTGTGCAATTACAAAGCCCAGGGAACGTCTACGGTTGTGGCTAAACTCAATTCTCTCTGGTTGTTCCCATTCCGAAGCTAAGCGTCTTTTAACGTGTGTTTGAGGAAATTAAAGACAGCTGTTTGTAGGCGGCTGAAATTTAAATTGACTAAGTTTTTATTCACTGTTTGAATTCCCACAGAAACCCATGTGTAACTCAGGGTGCTAGCTTTGTAGCATTGTCGCTAATGCAGTTAGCCGTCTCCCGAGTTTGGAGACATTTCCACCTTAAGTGATTGGAAACAGCGAAAATAAATCAATATTAATCACGTATGAAGCAGGAATAGAGCAACATCCTCAATTTGATTCATGCTTTTCAAAGTTTGGAGTTCTTTTCATTGTCTAAAAATACTCCAGATGGTGTTTCTCTTCCGTGAGCAGAAGGAGAGATAAACTAGCATACCAGACCGAGCCAGTTTGTTTTTTTCATTTCATTTACAGACACTGGGGCTTCGTGAACACATCCGACTGGTTTCCAGCGCGAAAACAGACTGGAGAGCAGCAATCATCATCTGAATGTTTATGAAAAGTGTTTTTTGATTACAATTGTGAACTATATACCCCCCCACACCCACCCACAAACACACACACACACTGAGGATTCCATGTTACACACCTCTCGACTGATGCAGACACAAATGTTCCTCGTAATGACTTCATCTCCGTTATTGTTATGAAAAGTATATGAGGAGGTCAAAGGTTGTTTTATCTGCTTTTACAGGTTTTGATCATCCCCTCTATCAGGAATGTCCACGACAACGCACCTCATGTTGCTATCGACAACGGTGTGCTCTTTCCTATCATGTACATGTGGTGTGGTGTTTTTATATGCTACCCCCAATAGCAATCAACGTTTGGCTCAAAAGTGGCTCAATTATGGCTCATCTGCACCTCACTTAAGGCCCACGTTTGGCCAGTGGTTACTCCGGGTGAGGCTGGTTATAAGTCCAGTAAACACGGGCCAGATATCAGGTGCATTGTGGAACACATTTGGGCCAAATTGAAATCTGGTCCTCACGACACGTGCTGTAATCCAAGTCATGACAGTTGGCCCACGTCCTGCCCACACAACACTTGCCTGTGCCGCCACTGAGCTGTGAGTGCCAAAGTGGCACAGATTAGACCCAAACGTGTCCGCTATCGGGGTAGTGGATACATGGGGAATGAAATTAACAGAGCATTTCCACTTTGGAACTGCAGTGTTCCCGAGATACACACAATAGCCAGGGTTTCATACGTCACTCTGCAGACGAGTGGCAGGGACTAATTGCATGTTTATAGTTGCAGGGGTTCTGAATGAAGACAGTGGTGTAGATCAGGGGCATGGTTATATCTGTGCTTTAAAAATACAAAGAAAATGAGGACCAGTAATCAACAGGTTAATATACACTGTGTTATCTTTAAAAAGCTCCCCACCTTTAGTGCCTAGGCATAATGCACGCACTAAAGGGTTAATCTTCACTAGACTAAGATCTACCTTGGCAACTGGAGTCTGCTCTCAGTGTCCACCAGGGGGCAGTAGATCATAGCTATTCTTAGTTCCCGAGTTAAAGGCCTCGTCCTCAGAGCCCAGGGAGATTTTATCCATTATGAGGCGGAGGAAAAAAAGAAAATGCCGTCTTTTGTGTGTGTGCCCTGGCAGTGGCAGGGTGTTACAACCAGAGCCACTGTTGGACTGATGCAATCAGAAAGAACAGAGTGGCAACTTTCATACTGTTCTGAGAGCAGTGGGAGAGAATAGGAGCAACGTGTGCATGAGAACAACCTGTTCCGCTCTAATCTCTCTCCAAAAAAGCAGCCATCTGCTGAAGAATCACTATCATCTATTATTAGCCTGCTCTCAATTTTTGGTTCCTCACTCTTGCATCATGTGGCTTTGAGTCCTACATGGCACTCGGGTTTTTTCTTCTGCTTCTGTTTCTCTTCAGGGAAATACAGTACGGTGCAAAAGCCAGAGACCAGCAGACTTCATATAACTTCCAGTCAAAACCAGTACATGCACCGTGTTTAATTCAGTATTTACTTTTTACTCCAGCCTCTGCTTCCCCTCATTTGCTTTTATTCCTCACACAAATCTGCAGGGATTCCCCCCCCCCACACACACACACCTCCTCTGAAATCCTGCCTCAGATGTTGGTGGTGTTTTCTGCTTCTCACAGGTAGCGCCACACACACCTCCGAAGGTGCTTGGGCTTTTACGCTCACACATCTCGTTTAGAAAAGTGCTTCTTAAGTTAAAAACTATTCTCTAAGGATTCTTCAGGGGGAGCCCAAACCAGTGGCTCTTCTTTGGCATCGCTCCAAAGTCCCTCCAGCCCCACAGTCATTACTTCCACTTCATTTAATGTGTCTCACCAGAGACGTTATCCTTTTACTAGCTTTCTAAAGCAAATTTAATAGACAGACAAAATAAAACGTTAAATCTCAATGACAATTTCTGAGATGTTTATGGAGCCACAGTAACCAGGGGAACAGCTCCAGTGATGGGTCTGAGAAACCTAACCTTTACCATGCTGTGCTTTCCGTTCTTATTCCTTTCTTATTTTGTTTCGCTTGAAATTATCAGGTTTATGTTTTAATTCTTGTCTTACAATAACTCTTCCTGGTCATGGATTAAACCACTGTACACTTATTTATGTTCATTAAAAATTACATATTTATAACTCATTAATCAAGGCTGTGAATCAATAAATCAAAGATTATTTAATCACACATTTTCACGATTAATCGCATTGATGCTTGTAATAATGGGTATTTAAATGTAAAATAAAAGAATGAATGTAAAGTTATGTAGTGTTTTGTAATTTCAGAATTGTATTCACAACAATAAATTAAAAATTCTAGTGCTTCCTTATATTTTTCAGAGGGAGATTTATATGTAGAATGGTACGAGTAAATGTCAGTTAGGATATTTACTACATGTTTCAGCATAAATAAGATTAACACATTCAATTCCTGCAAATATTCTAATACCAAACATTGTTTTACATAGAGAAGGCAGCATAAAAATGATGAACAGCAGAGGGCCCAAGACTGAGCCCTGGGGAACTCCTTGTATAAAGTCAGAAAGGGAGGTTTTGTATTTAGTTTAATGCAGTGATTTTATTGGTAAAGTAGGAAATGAACCAGTGTCAGTAATGCCTATATCTAAGAGGTGTTGGGATTAGAGGGTCTTTAAGATGGTTGATATAGCATGCTCAAGACAACGCTATAAAAGAAGAAATAAACATGCTGCAGAACTGTAATTTTAATGTAGCCCATGAAAGCACATGGTGACACGTGTGTCACGAACACTTCAAAAGGTCTGGAACGTTCCCTACACATCTTTATCCTTCACTTTAAGTCATGATGTCCCTAAGTGACATTTGCTGAACGTCCTGAATGCAGTCACACGACAGTTTGTGAAGTACGTGTGACCTCATTTACAGTGTGACAGCTTGGTGAGCACATAAAAGCTATTTATTATGCTTTAGTAACCTGTAAAGTTACACTCAGCACATTCTAATCCCAAATATAATTACAGAACATGGTAAGACATTTGCTAAACAGGGTTCCGTACTGTTTCTTTGGTCTCATATATATATTTCTTATATT
This sequence comes from Hoplias malabaricus, assembly GCF_029633855.1. Taxonomy (NCBI): domain Eukaryota; kingdom Metazoa; phylum Chordata; class Actinopteri; order Characiformes; family Erythrinidae; genus Hoplias; species Hoplias malabaricus. The sequence continues at coordinate 24,350,132 of NC_089818.1, read as the reverse complement.
TTGGCTTCATGGAGAACTCTGTGAACTCTGTGGGTTCTTATCCAGTTCAATCAATATGTGAATTGTTCAGAGTGTTGAGCAGGTTTCAGCCTGATCCTGATGTTGAGCACCGGATCAGTGTCGTCGCCAGTGGTTTATCTTCTTTGAAACCCACCAGCTTAATCACGAAGGATTTCCTAATTCTATTTTTCTCGTTCCTTAACTCTTTCCCGTCTCTTCAGATTTTGGGGTGTTTTAAAGGATAACTGCAGGATGAACTGTGAGGAGTGGAGGAAACACACCTCTGTGGCTGTGGGTTGATCCCGACGCTGGAGTTGACTTGTTCGTCTGTTATTCCTCGGACTCGAAGGCCACTGATGCGTGGCGCTGATGAGTCTCGGCTTTCGGCTTCTGTGTAAAAAGGTTTATTTTAAAGTTGTTTTGAATTCTTGAAGCTTGAATGCACAGGTGAAAGGATCATCACATGGGAATTAAGACAGGAACCGGAGCATTCAAGTTTAGTCAAAGCAGCAGAGTAAATGACATCTCTGATCTTTGTTTTTCCCCTCTGTTCGCTTACAGTAACTGTGCAACAGGTGGAACTCTCTGCTTTAGTCGACATCTGGATGAATCGTATGCCAGAGGAGGGCAGTGAGACAGTATTTTAGAGCTAACATGAAAACACTTGGATGATTATCATGATATGGCTTTTCTGAGCATATTGTGCTTATCAGGCGTTTATTAATGAACATGTGTTTATCGCATAAAGGTCTGTGATTGCGTTTTTAAATATGATATTACTCACGTTTGTTCTGTGTGTGATGTGATACAATCATCAACATGATTTTAAAGGAGCACTAAGAAAGTTTGAGGAGGGGGTAGTTTCCTACCCTCCTCCAAATGTTACATAGTGCAGTTTCTGCAGTGCTGAACCCAGAGTAGAAATGACAGAGGGTATGTTCCACCTATTACAGGTCATTGAAACATCACAGTGATTTTGAAGCTGTAACAGTAAGTTACAAATATTACATAGTGTTCCTTTAAGTATCATAATACACCATTTTTCTTCTGCAGCCTTGTTCCTGACAGGTTTTTCTTGAGTGAATTTTTGAACATGACGCTTACAGGTAAAATTAGATGTTAAGACCACAGTTGGGCTGACTCAAAAGTGTCCGTAGGTGTGAGTGTGTGTCGCCCTGGGAAGGACTGGCGCCCCCTCCAGGGTGTGTTCCTGCCTTGCACACAGTGATTCCGGACCCACTGCGACCCTGAACTGGATAAGGGTTACAGATAATGAATGAATGAATGAGTTGTAGGGCTTTCAGAATTCAAAAGAATCCATAGGTCATTCAGTGAAGGTCACATCTGTTCTTTTTGCTCTTTTCATCAAAAAAAAAAGCCAAAGATTCCCAATATTAAGCCTCAGTAAAAACTGACCTGAGGCCTGTCCTCCTCTTTTAATATATTCCTGATTAAGCTCATGAAGACCTTAATACTTGTACTGTGAGCAGTAGCGGAGGCAATAGAGCGAGACTAATCGGTGCAGATGGTGAGACACCAGGACGAGGATGGATAAGCATTGCTGTAAAGTAATATAGGGTGAAAGCTTTTACCAGCTCTGATACGAACAATCTCTATATTAGATATCTACACACCTTGTCGCTATCACTTTGTATTTATACACCAGAAAATAGTTGTAGATTTCATAGTAGGATAGTAGTAATAGTTTTTGGAGCGTGGGAAGAAAACGGAGCACCCGGAGGAAACCCACACAGACACAGAGAGAACACACCACACTCCTCACAGACAGTCACCCGGAGGAAACCCACGCAGACACAGAGAGAACACACCACACTCCTCACAGACAGTCACCCGGAGGAAACCTACACAGACACAGAGAGAACACACCACACTCCACACAGACAGTCACCCGGAGGAAACCCACACAGACACAGAGAGAACACACCACACTCCTCACAGACAGTCATCCGGAGGAAACCCACACAGACACAGAGAGAACACACCACACTCCTCACAGACAGTCATCCGGAGGAAACCCACACAGACACAGAGAGAACACACCACACTCCTCACAGACAGTCACCCGGAAGAAACCCACGCAGACACAGGGAGAACACACCACACTCTCCTCACAGACAGTCACCCGGAGGAAACCCACGCAGACACAGGGAGAACACACCACACTCCTCACAGACAGTCACCCGGAGGAAACCCACGCAGACACAGGGAGAACACACCACACTCCTCACAGACAGTCACCCGGAGGAAACCCACGCAGACACAGGGAGAACACACCACACTCCTCACAGACAGTCACCCGGAGGAAACCCACGCAGACACAGGGAGAACACACCACACTCCTCACAGACAGTCACCCGGAGGAAACCTACACAGACACAGAGAGAACACACCACACTCCACACAGACAGTCACCCGGAGGAAACCCACACAGACACAGAGAGAACACACCACACTCCTCACAGACAGTCACCCGGAGGAAACCCACGCAGACACAGAGAGAACACACCACACTCCTCACAGACAGTCACCCGGAGGAAATCCACGCAGACACAGAGAGAACACACCACACTCCTCACAGACAGTCACCCGGAGGATCCCCCCGCAGACACAGGGAGAACACACCACATTTTTATATTGTTTAAAATAATAATAATATTAAAAACACAGCACATTCAGAGTTTTTAACTAAAGTGTATATTATTTATCAACAAGCACATGCCAACATAACAGAACTGGGAAAATGTACAGCACCCACAAGATTTCTTACACACAGCAGTTCTGTGGTCAGAAACTGGCCAGTGATGAATGGAGTAGACCGTGCGAAACTAATTGTGCATGATAACAGATGGCCTGCAGTCTGTAATCGTATACGTTTTTCACTGGACCTAAGACTGTTGGACAAAGGTAATGTTTCTACAAATTTCTTTTAGTGAAATCACACTAAAAGAAATTTGTTACAATTATGAAAGTAGCTGCACTATTTTTACATTTTTCAAATGCAGTTAACCCATTTTCTTAGTTTGTCCCTGTGAATCATCCGTAGTTCTTTAGGCGAACAATGTTCTTCCACACGCACTTTTCCCAGAGACTCTTTTCCTGGGGTTATATTTAATTGATATTAGCGTCTCTACTTATTCGTGATGTGTTCTGTTTGGCGTGCTTTACTTACACCTCTAAAAATGAAGGTGCTATAAAAGGTTCTTCTTCACACTCACACCTCTTTAAAAAATAACACTTCTTTATGGAACCAAAAGTGGTTCTTCTGTGGCATCGCTCACAGAACCGTTTATAGCACCTTTATATTTATGATTACACCGTTCTTACACAAAGCCAGTAAACAGAGCCAAACAACAGGGGGCCTGCTCTGGTTGGTTTAACGCAATCAGTATCCAACTTACTTGATGTGAAAATGTAAATAATGACTGTTATTCAGCCAGCCTTCTAGTAATGTAATTACCTGTTAAAACACATGCTGCTGTGGTGTGTTATTCCCAAGAAGAATGTTTGATGCTTGTGCTGTGTTATATAATCTGTTTCACAACAGCAGTCTAAAGGAAAACTGCTCTATAAAGGCGTGTTTATTGCTCTGTGAGGGAACTGCTCCATGTTGTTCAACAAACATGAGACAGCACTCTGTAACTATAATTAAATACACTTCAAATAGTACAACAACTACAATTAAAGTAACCAAAAAAATGATTTATTTCATAGTTTAAAGCCTGTAACATATAATTATTTATAACGATGTAAAATTTAAATGGACCAACTACACGAATGCACTGGTGGTTTGACTAAGTCTGCCTAAGATAAGCTGTCTCCTAAGACATGTCCCATTTAAACCAGTCCTGCATGAAGTGTGGCACCGTGCGTAAAGGCAAATCCAAATCCTCTCTCCAGCCCTCTCCACTATAATTACAAACCCTCCGCCCTCCACCGGCGACGACAGATATTCCTCACCGCCCGTCTTCCGGCAGGACCTCCTCCTGAGCTGCGATTGGCGGAGACCAGAGCCTGGGCGGGGCTCTGCCACTGGGTGGCCGTTATACAGCCCCTGAAAAAATGAAATAAATAAATACAATTTTAATTAAATGAATTATACATCTATTGCAATGAACAAAATACATTTAAATAATAAATTTATATGTTTATAAAAATAGATACGCTTTTTTAATGTAAGAGTCTTCTCAAATATTTAAATACTTTTATTTTATCTATTTAATATTTTTAATATATATTTTTATTTTTGGAATATTGACATTTCAATTTTAATTATTAAGAACAAATAGGTCTAAGCGTTCTCTTAATAGATTACACAAACACATATAAAAATTACAAGGTGCCAACTTCTATTTTGAAAATGAATAATCAACAAAAACAACAGTAAATAATAATAATAAACAAATAAGATTACAAATAATATGAAATATACCTATATAAATGTGTTTATTTGCTTATTTATGTATTTAATTATTTATTTATTTAACTGTAGATTTTTGAACAAAAATAGAAATAGCCAATCGTGACGTGAGTGGGCGGGGCCTGTCTGAAAACGGGTTTGGAAAACCGTTGGCTGCTGAGGGAGCGAGTCTCGGGTCACGTGACAAAGGGAACCCGCGGGGGAGAGAAGGGGGGGTAGAGAGAGAGAGAGGAAAGAAGAAAGGGAGGCTGCTTGTGCCTCACGGTGCCGATGACATCAACCAGCGCTCAGCCCTCATCCACCGGAGGACTGTGGAGAATGGGGGTGCAAAGATAACGGACCCCCGAAAAACCATTATTCACACACTTACACACACACACACGGCGTTATCAGCTCGCGGAGGTGTCCGGACAGATCCTCGGGATTTACGAGACCACATGCATTTGCCCGGCGCCGTGAAGGGAACCAAGACAAAGGTAAATAACCTGAGCACATCCTCCTCAATAGAACTGTGCCTTAATGTGGAGCTGGGCTTCAGACAATGGTCACCTAGAGGCACCGAGCGCACACAATACCCCCCTGAATGTGGAGGAAAGATGGAAAGATGCTGCTGGAGGAGCTTATTCAATCCACAGCCTTATTTCGCCAGTTTCCACACTTTAAAAACGCACCGATGCGGCTTTTCCAACGTTAAAAACCATTATCAACAACAGTTATCACCAAACGTTGGTCATTTAACGGACTTTAATGGCGTTAGACTACATCTCCCAGCCTCAGAAACCGGAGCGCGGTGCTGTGTTCACACCTAGGCTCACCGTCAGAGAGACGCAGGCTCCCGTTAGACGCCGTGGTTAATGTAATCCGTGTCAGTGTGTGTCCTGCTGCTGGCTCTCGGGCTGATAACGCGCTCTGTGTGTGTCCTGTGCGCACGGGGGTGATGCTCATTGTTCATTAGAGAGAACGACATGCTCCAGGACCCAGCAGCTGCCCGTCTGAGCTCCCTTTGTTCCGATCTCAGTGCGTTTCCGACGCTGTCAACTTCAGCGTCTTTGGTCAAATGTGTGTTTTTTTTTCCCTCTGTTTTTAAACAGATCTGACTTACAGCCTTCGGACTGAGGGACGGGTTTGACCGAATAAAAACGCCTTTCAGAGGATCAAACCCTTTCCTCTTTACCTTTCAGGGAAGGCTGCTGTGTGTGTGTGTGTGTGTGTGAGTGTGTGTGTGTGTGAGAGAGAGAGAGAGAGAGAGAGGCAGTAATCGCTGGTTTAATGTTTCCCACTGCTGTGTGCTGACGGAGGAGACTCTACTGTGTGCCGTACAGGAGACACACTGCTGTTTGGAAGCATTAATGCCACAATGAAGAAAAGTTCTAGCTCAGTTTACACTGGAGATACATGCTTCAGAATAAGCTTTAATGCAGTTCACACACACACACACACACACACACACACAAACCCAGTACTGAGTTTGCTCCACCTGCTACTTGTGTAAAAAGATAAACACATTCAGAAGCAAATAAATAAAAAACAAACAATGCTGTGAGTTGTAGACATTATTATTAATTATTGTTAAAAACTGAACAAATTCAGAATTCATTTTCAAACAGTTCACAGTCGTATTTGTTGTTATTATTTATTACATTTGTAAAAGAACGTTATTTATTTCACCACAGAGTCGTTGCTGTTGATGGTTAATTTGAAAGTGATTTCAGACGTGTTCCTGAAGCTGAAATCAGCGGGACATCCTCAGTTTCGTCTGGAATCTCAAACATAACCTTTGAGATATTACTCTACACGTCAAAATTAAAGACCCCGATTTCAATGGACCCCACTGCAATACGTCAAACATTAGACCCCCCCTCAAGTGAACATTTTTTGTAACATACACGTCCATTTTCATCTTATTTATTTATGTAATTGTTTTTTTAAAAATGCTCGTGCGCAAAAAAAACAGTAAGAGCTTCTCTGTTTTGAAGGGGCTCTGTCCCAAAACGTCTGAATCGGACGAGTTCAGGCGGCCAGGGTTTCTTACATCATCAACCTACCGAACTAATCCTGTGAGCTGCGAGTGAATGCCGGAGGGGTGGGTGGAGATAGGAGCTGGGACTAATTGCATATTCATAGATCCCTGCATACTGAATGAAGGTGAAGATGTAGTGTTACGTCTAAGCCATTTTAAAGCTTTAAGGTATTCTTGGAAATGATGAGATTAATTTTAATGGGTGTCATCAATCAGAAAACAGGGGGCTTTAACAAAACTATCATTATGTACAAATTATTAAGCAAACTCAAACATATAAAAACCCTTACTGTTCAAACATACATCTATAATATTAATAATAATAATAATAATAATAGTTTTACAGTATGTGCTGTGTTTTAACCGTGTAGTAATTCCATTATTAGTAAAATGACTGTTATTATGAATTATAGATGTGGCTGTGTTCTGAAAGGGCTTATGTCAGTTCAAAAGTATTGTGTGTGTGTGTGTGTGAGTGTGTGTCTGTCTCCATGTTAATAACAACCTTTCCTAAGTCAAGCACATCATGCTCCTCTGAGTTTCAGAAATGGCTGCCCTCCCTTGCCCGCTCAACACTCGGACGCTTTCCCACTTCCCCGCTCCGTCGTCCTACACCTTGTGTGATTCCTTCCTTTAAAGCAGAGTGGCGTGAGGCCGGATGGCAAAGGACCAGCAGCGTTCCCGAGTGTGGGCCATCGCTCGGCTCCGTTTGGCTTTTCATAATGTTTTCTGTGGATTATTTGTGGTCGGTGTGTGGGTGAGCATCCTGTCAGAATCTCGTAATAGCATCAACCACACATAGATACTTCCTGTTTTTGCATCTCACGTAACCGTAATGAGATTTTTTTTTTATGAGGTGGTGCCGGACCTCAGATTTGATATTTGGAGGCAGGTAGCTCAAGAAGTATTGCAACATTTTTACCAAATCTCTTCCTGTCATATCTGCACCAGATGGTTACGTCCAAGGACTGTCATTTTGACATGTTTCCCTCTTAGAAAAAAAAAAACAAAAACGCAAAACCCTTTGGCATGACGCACATTTATTATAGAAGCCAATGGGCTGTGAAGAAAGTTGACGAGAGATTTGTATTGAATTCGCTAAGATGTAGAATGGTTTTCTTCAGAAATGAGACTCATTTTCCAGAAGCACTAGTATGCTACACACATAATGTTGTGGCCTGGAAAACCTTTAAAGCAAAAGGAACCAGAACCGCTTTTTCCCCTGTGTTTATCTATTCATTCATTTATTCACTCATTCATTGTCTGTAAGCGCTGATCTAGTTCAGGGTCGTGGTGGGTCCGGACACAGGGAGAACACACCACACTCCTCATAGACAGTCACCCGGAGGAAACCCACGCAGACACAGAGAGAACACACCACACTCCTTACAGACAGTCACCCGGAGGAAACCCACGCAGACACAGAGAGAACACACCACACTCCTTACAGACAGTCACCCGGAGGAAACCCACGCAGACACAGGGAGAACACACCACACTCCTCATAGACAGTCACCCGGAGGAAACCCACGCAGACACAGAGAGAACACACCACACTCCTCACAGACAGTCACCCGGAGGAAACCCACGCAGACACAGAGAGAACACACTACACTCCTCACAGACAGTCAACCGGAGGAAACCCACGCAGACACAGAGAGAACACACCACACTCCTCACAGACAGTCACCCGGAGGAAACCCACGCAGACACAGAGAGAACACACCACACTCCTCACAGACAGTCACCCGGAGGAAACCCACGCAGACACAGAGAGAACACACCACACTCCTCACAGACAGTCACCCGGAGGAAACCTACATAGACACAGGGAGAACACCTGGAGCGAGGCTCGAATTTTTAAAATAATATTAGAATGTGTTTTACATGGAAAGCACCTTAAAAACCGAGTTGTAACACAAACACTCACTTAGCAAACATACTAAATCATCACAGAGGGCACTATTTCTCACATACCCACTCTTAGTTCGGGACTGCTTTGTGATTATTGTGATTATATGTGAGTTTTATTATGCTAATGGCTGTTTTAGAGAAAAAAAAACAACAACAGGTAGCTGTAGGCAGTCTGTAGGGTTTAAATTGCAATGGTGGGTCTTTACAAAGGTGTGGATTGCTATCATAGAATGGAGTTCTCTCTCCACATTGCTCACTAGCAGCTCAACCAAAATCAGAAAGCAGAGTGGGGAAAATAATAAGTTTTCTACTGTTAAAATTTCCCCTAAAACAGGTACAGCAGGTGCACTTTCAGTGAATACTCAGTTGGACCTGAGGCATGAAGCCATAAGAAACCCTTTGACTACAGTGGTCTCCAGTGTGAGACACAGAAATGAGGAGGTTAATGAGAAACGTCTCATGTTGGCTTCTTGCTTGAAAGACAAGTGTGTGTGTGTGAGAGGGAGTGTTGCGGAAATGTGTGTTTCCATTTGGAAATGAACTCATCCGTGTCGGTGTATTGGGGAACGCCAGTTAATTGCACACTTCAAGTGCAAGTCAATTGATCGGGTTTCTTCTGTCTGTGACAGCTTCTCTATCATGGGAAATGGTCAGGTTCAATTTATCTGCTTCCTGTACTCCCTCCTTAGTGTTTGGTTACCACTGTCACACCATTGAGTGATTAATCAATGAGCAGAAACCCACGAGTTGAAGGTGTTTACGTGTTTACGATGACAGTTTTAAAATGGGAAATTATTTTTCTGATTGAATTTTCACTTAAAGAACAGTGTGGAAACAAAAAAACACCAGCGAAATTATTGTGAATTCAATTACAGTTTGCTTAAATATGCATCAGACAGTTCTGGTTTCGATCCAGCGTCTAATCCTAGACTTATAAATGCGGCGAATATGTGTGAGGAATAATTTATTTGGCTTTGATCTTCGGGTGGTGGATGCTATGGAACTTTGCTGCAGTAGCAGTCCTGACGAAAAGGAGGAAAGAAAAGCTTGAAAAAGTAAAGATCCTCACTGCGGTGACCTCAACATCTCTCAAGAACCACAAGGAGTATGAGGGCAACATTTACATAGTGTAAGCAGGTTTGGAGTTGAGTGTAATGTTTTAAAATAGGACAGACCTCTGGAGCTGCTAATGTTCTCTGCATATATACATAATAAGTGTTAGTGAGGGGTGAATAAGAGGGGAGAATAATGCTCTGGAGTAGTCTTCAGCGGCTTGGTTGGTTTCTTCCCGCAGTGGTGACTCGTTTTCTGTCAAAATCAAGACTTCATGAGAGATTTGGAGCTGCCTGCTTCTGTTTTATGAACAGGTGTAGGATAAGTACTTTACAAAGATCATACGTTTTAATAATTTAAGTTATTTGAGTATTCACAGTGTAGTGTAGGGGTGGGCGATATGGCCCTAAAATAATATCACAATATTTCAGGGTATTTTCACAATAACGAGATCCTTGGCGATATGACAAAACAATGAAAAATACTTTATTAATTTCAAGGACACATTTATTTTGCAACAAAAAATGTTACATTAATATTTATTATATTAAGTATGTGTAATATATATTAAAAATAGTACATGGTTTTATTTATTTATAAGTTTTTGATTCACCGTGCTAATTGCATGACGTTGTTAGGTAAACGTTAGAATATCACGATATTGACTTTTTAAAATAGTTTTAAAAATGATGACGATATTATTGTGAACGATACGATTTGGCACAGCCCTAGTGTAGTGCTTAATTAAAGGTGAATTACAGAATTTAATAATTAAGATGGAAACAAGTCCATTGATACTGGTTTGATGTGAAATGCCCCGTTCCAGAAAAACATATGCCTACTGAGTCATTACTGTTTAAATATTAATAATAATAACAATAATAATAATGATTAATTTCATTTATATAGTGCTTTTTAAGAACCCAAAGCACTTACAAAATTGCAAAATCAAAGGCCATCAAAAGGATTACAACAATACAACAGATACAAGACAACAAAAATAACAATGAATGACAAATAAACTACACAAGGCCTGAGGGTTAAATTGGGTACCAGAGTTAGCATTGATTGTAGATCGTAGCAGTTTTAGCGCCCAGTAGCCTTGCTAATAGTTATCAACAATTTCACATAAAGCACCATGTTTAATCTCTCAGTGATTGAACTGTGCCAAACTTTAAAAAACTAATGGTGTACCCATTTAAACTCTGTAGTCACTATTAGGCTAGGTTATTAGCCTTTGTGCAATTTATTAAAGTACTTTTGTATTTGTTGAATGAATACCACAGCAAAAATAAATAAATAAGTAAGTAAGTAAAATAAAACAAAAGACTGAAAGATAATGATCATTATTATAAGAATATCCTACTTCATCGCCCAGTGAATGAGACTTAATGGAGGCCATTAGCATGATTTCAAAGCTAACCAGCTCATTCATTACATTAGAAAAATAAGCATTTTTGAAAAGGATTTCTTTAAGCCTGTCTCGGAAACAGCACAGCCCCATAGTCACAAGAGGTTAACATGCTTTAGAAAGATTAGTTGTCCTGAAATGCCCCTTTTCCTATGTAGCTGCTAGCATTTTTTTGTTGTTGAGGCTGGTTAGCATGCAGGTTAGCATGCCTGTTCAAATAAATCAGTCATTCTGATGTTATGGCTGTATGCTGATGAATAATGCAGTCAGCTTTATCTCTCTAGTGGAATGTACAGATGATTTTATTTTGGGAGAAGAATGATGGGGAGGCAGCTGTTCCTCTTTGTCTTGCTTGCAAAATTTTGAATTGTTTATTAGTGGCTGATGTTCAATTCTGGCTAGTTTTTTATATATTGTTTCAGCACACAGACACACAGACACACAGACACACACACACACACACACACAATTTTATATAGAACATAGTCTAACAAACTTTAGGAACTCCTATGTTGATTGATGCTCCTGTCCACTGCAGTTCTATAAGATAGAAGGCCACTTTTACTTGAGTATGAATTTATCTCTCTGATGAATACACTGTGTGTGATAGGGACAGTGTTAAGTGTGCAGGGTTTCTGAGGAAGGGGCACCATAATTTTATTGCCCTGGGGCACCAGACGATCTTAATCTGGCCTTCCACTCTCCTTGACTTTGACCGATGTCTGGGTCACTGGCTTGTACATACAGAACAGAAATCAAGGGAACATCGGACAGAGTTGTGAGATGCTCTGCTTGAGAATACAGATGTGCCTCAGACTCTTGGTACTTCTCTTACTTTGTCAACTTCATGACACTGACATGATATAACCTTCAGTGGTGCTTCTGTGTTGACAATGGGTCAAGGGTATTACGTCCTGTCCAACAGCTCAGGAATCAGACTGGTTAGATTGGAAATTCTGAAGATATTTGATTGATGCCACAGAGAGATGGAGGATGAGATAGTGACAAGATGGCCGACAAGCAAACCTACTGAATGAGAGGGTTTTATTTATTAGTGTCCCACAAACAAATGCTTCCCAGTGCTTTTGGGAGTACAAGGCTTACTGCTTAGCGTTCCATGTATACATTCAGTGTATACAGTAAAATTGTAAAAGTACTTTAATAAGTTTATTTAACAATAAATTGTATTTTTTTCTGATTGCTGATTGGTGAACATGAATATATGAAGTATATTTATATAGGAAGGAGACATATTTTCTTAATTTATCTTAATAGAACATACCACTATTATTCATTCTAATATTAGGCTAGGTCCTGTAGACTACAGAGCAGTAATACTACACTAATGAATTTCCTCTGGATTCATCTTATAGTACATTTGAAGTAATACGGTGTTTGAATAATGATTCGACATTATAACTATATTAAAGCCACAAATTGATAATAGAGTTTTATGTTCTTTTATTCGTTTCATAAAGAATATGGGTTTGGTGAATACTATATCTCATTATAATTCAATTGCACAGTAATTACATATTTAAAAATGTCTTATTGCATTATTTAGTGGAAGAGAGAATGGATTTTAAGTACCACATTGAGACTCAACTCTCAGAAACACAAAGAGGAAGATCAAATAAATCTAAAATAATATGTCGTTTAAGGGCTTTGATACAAAGCCTTGTATTTTACTAATGACAATGCAGGATGGCTACTGCACATATATAATGTCTATTCTAAAGCAAACATTGGCCAGCGTACATTTCTAGGCTGAAATGATAGTTTTGTTCATTTGACCCGTCGCAGTTACAAAATCCTTATACTTCAGTTTATAGAAAGTTCTTGGTTTTTGTTCTCATTCATCGCTTTACAGTCAGTCTTCCTTTGTCGTGTGGATAAAAGGGTCTGTTTTTTTCCTCCTGTGATGTTTGGTGTCTTTTCCATCCCTGTGTTCTTTATCTATCTTGTTTCAGTCTTGTTTTCCTTCCTGTCTTTGTTCTCCATGCTTTCTTTGTTTCACGTGTTTCTGTTTACATTTTTGTCTTCAGCTGCACGCTTGATACTAACTAGTGTTTGAGTATGTAGACTAGTGTGTAGTATTGATACGAGTGTTACAGTTGACTATACAAAGCACTCCACAGTTCCTACATGGAACCAATCGATTTGGAAAGTTTTGGTCCCATTCCAAACAGGGCCCTACATCCTACATGATGTCACAGATTATTAAACGAATACTACCACACTCTGGGAGTGCATTAAATGTTAGACAGGGAAATGAGACTTACTATGTGCAGGAACTGTTATTTTATGACATACACTGTGCACTACGCAGTGTGGAGGGTGGTATTTGAGTTCTAGTCTTTAAAACATGTCAGACAGTTTTGCAGCTGCAGCTTGACGTGATGTGTGTTGTCATAGCAACAATTCATCACGTCCGGTTAGCGAGAAAGAGTGTAGTATGTAAGTATATTGTGTACAAGCCTGCTGAACTCATACTAATACGATGAGTACGTAGTATACACTGTATGGTATTCGTGTGTAGAACACACCTGGGTTTTTGTCTTTGTTTTGTTCCTGTGCTGACTCTGTTTCTACCTCACATTAGTCATCCCCTAGTGTTCCTCCTGCATCGCTCCTTTTCCTGTGTTTATCTTAGTCTTGCTTTGTTTGGCTCTAGTCCATTTTCCATTGGCCCGATCCTTGTGCCTTTCTGTTAATTGCCTGGTCTCTGTTGTATGTTTTGTATGTGTTCCTGTTCCCTTTTTAGATTTAGTTTATTCCCTATCTGTTTCCTCCCCATGTTGGTGTTATGTTGTGTCTTCTTTTTTCTGTTTGTGTTCATTACATGCAAGTTTTGTCTAGTTCTCGCATTTGCATCCAGCTCCTTGCACCACACTCTGACACCGTCTAACCCCTGCTAGCCTGATGCAAACTCTGTCAAACAAACGCATTATCACAGAATGCATGGAGTTACTTTCTTGCCCTTTTTCATTTGAGCTGTTTGGATTGCAGTGTCGTATTGATTCAGAGCAGTTCTGGCCTACTTTTGTAACTCACTTTGACTAGACTTTTCTCTGTGCATGTTGAGCGGTTAGAGTCAGGCTTGGCTTGCTTTGTCTGAGGCTGAGTGACTGGCCGTAGGCTCTCTGTGGGGTTTATTCTCACAACACATACCCTACAGCCAGGGTCTTTACAGTCAACATGAGCACTGGGGGTCCCCTGAGGATGCTACAACAGAAAAAAAGACAAAATGGATCCTGCTTGTATCTGGTCATGGCTGAAGTGTGTTTTTCAATGAACTCTTCTCTGGAAGAAGCAGCGAAGAAGATGAAAAGCCTTTGTGTCCATAAGAATTAATGTTGCTAGGCTGACTGCCTGTACTGCGCTGCTCTGTTTGCGAGTGTTTTTTTTTTTTTTCTCTCCTGATACAATCTGAGCCTCCTTCATCTGGTCTCACGGAGCATGCCGATGGGCTCGCAGTGAAACCACTGGTCTGGGTCAAAATCAAATTACATGATCTGAAAGCTGCCTGGTCAGTGGGCAGAATATTTTAACTGATACTTGGCCTTCAGCAGAGGATGTAGCTGTGGACGTAACATAGGCTCTGAGTTCAAAAATAATGCAAGTAACAAAAATGGCTTGAGTTAGATTATAAATATTTGAAGATAAATTATTTTAATTGAGTTGTTTGATGATATACCACTTTAGGACCCAGTCAAATTGCATTTTTGTAATTGTAATTTTTGTAATTTTGTAATTGTTTTGGGGTCTTTATTTTTATCAAACTATCTACACATTGATGACGGACTCACTGATGAATAGTGAATGCTGATTAGTATTTGGTCAAATTTGACAGCTTTAATTAATTGCTCATTCTTGCAAATCAGGGGCGTGTATCACTCATTCAATTATTTATACGCTTTTATCAGTCTCTTTTTCATCATTTATTGAGTGGTATATTTTTGCCACATGCAAATATATTGTTTACTTTTAGTGTGATTGATAAATTATTTGTTGGAAGAAATGCATCAAAATTACTGACCCCAAAATGTCTTGTCCACAAGGCTCCAAGGTTCTGTTTTCTGTTTTCAAACACAATTTGAACTCCATGTGTTTGGTTTTCATGTGTTAAAGTTTAGAGTTGTGTATAAAGGACAGAGCACACTGCCTTAACAGACACCAGCAAACATGAGCAAACAGAAGTGTTTGGTTTGCCAGCCGTGCTTGTGATTGCTGAGAGAATCTACACTTGCACAGTTCTAACTGTGGCTCTCTTGTATCAGTAACATAACATAACTGGGGTGGAGCAGCAGGTAGTGTGTCCCTGTCACAGCTCCAGGGTCCTGGAGGTTGTGGGTTCGAGTCCCGCTCCGGGTGACTGTCTGTGAGGAGTGTGGTGCGTTCTCTCTGTGTCTGCGTGGGTTTCCTCCGGGTGACTGTCTGTGAGGAGTGTGGTGCGTTCTCTCTGTGTCTGTGTGGGTTTCCTCCGGGTGACTGTCTGTGAGGAGTGTGGTGCGTTCTCTCTGTGTCTGTGTGGGTTTCCTCCAGGTGACTGTCTGTGAGGAGTGTGGTGTGTTCTCTCTGTGTCTGTGTGGGTTTCCTCCAGGTGACTGTCTGTGAGGAGTGTGCTGTGTTCTCCCTGTGTCTGTGTGGGTTTCCTCCGGGTGACTGTCTGTGAGAAGTGTGGTGTGTTCTCCCTGTGTCTGCGTGGGTTTCCTCCAGGTGACTGTCTGTGTGGAGTGTGGTGTGTTCTCCCTGTGTCTGCGTGGGTTTCCTCCGGGTGACTGTCTGTGAGGAGTGTGGTGTGTTCTCCCTGTGTCTGCGTGGGTTTCCTCCGGGTGACTGTCTGTGAGGAGTGTGGTGTGTTCTCTCTGTGTCTGCGTGGGTTTCCTCCGGGTGACTCTCTGTGAGGAGTGTGGTGTGTTCTCCCTATGTCTGCGTGGGTTTCCTCTGGGTGCTCCAGTTTCCTCCTACAGTCCATAAACACACGTTGGTAGGTTGATTGGCGACTCAGAAGTGTCCGTGTGAGTGTGTGTCGACCCTGTGAAGGACTGGCGCCCCCTCCAGGGTGCATTCCCACCTTGCGCCCAGTGATTCTGGGTAGGCTCCAGACCCACCGCCGCCCTGAACTGGAGAAGCCCTTACAGACAATGAATGAATGAATATTTGTTGAAGAATGATTGTTCAGTTAGAAAATAGAATAAAAATAGAATAAAAATCCCTAAACCTGTGCTGTTAGGTGAGAGTTCATAGCCTTTTGTTTGTGTACAGTATAGAGTTGAGCATGCGGTCGGTAGTTTTATTGATGATAACTTAAATATCAGCCTGTGACAAGGTTCAGAAAGCATTTTGATGTGGAATAAATTATGAAAATAATACGTAAACAAGATTAATACCATGTAAGTGAACCTACATATTTCTGTTACAATATGAAAACACATACTTTGTTTTTGACTTGTGTGAAGACCTCCTCAGGAATTACTCAGAATCACATTCACTAGAAAAGTGATAAATATTTAGATGCAAAAAAGCAAATCAGATTATGCATATAATTATATTAATCAAAATAAACGATTAGTAAACAGAGGCTGCCAAATGAAAAAATTTAAATAGCAGCTTGAATGCTGTGTGTCATATTGCATTTCTTAAATTAATATTATTCAGATTAATATGTCACATTCAAATAGGACGACATGGAGATGTGGATTGCTTATTTTTGGTGTTTTAAACTAATTTGATGCTTTTAAAATCGACCCCACCATGTGGAGGCCTTGCCCTGGCCAGGTTTCACTATGAGCTTCTTACCTACATTTGTTTTACTTCTGAATAAGAACAAATCACCCCATGATTTCTAAATCAAAATCATTTATACAACGTCTGAGAATAAGTGCATACAACATGAGCTTGTGTATTGTTAATCCTGAAGACAAGCCGTGACCTTTGAACTCCTCGGGTACTGATTAGCTGCCTCTGCTACGGACATTTCCATTAGCTTCCTGGGGTCGGAAGTAATGACAATATCTTGGTAATTGATGGTTAGAACAGCTGTTTTCTTGCTCTCCTCAACTGCTCTTTTATAGAGTCCTCCTTTGTGATGCAGATGATCCGTTCACCTGACCCCTGTACAATCACTCAGTGCTGATCAATAGTTTGTCATTGGGCAGCGTCTGCTCATCGGAGAGATTGACCCCCAGGGTAGAGGCCTGAAACAAGACCCTTGTGAACTCAGGGAATGACTCTATATTCCTCATATGCGTCTACACACGGCCGAGGGAGCTATTTCCTCCTCTAAATGAGTTCTGTGCCTCTTACCGGTCTTTTTAATTCCCATCCCGATTGAAAATCTTTGTCTCTGCAGTGCAACCCGATCCTGATACAAGCTTCTAAAGCAACTGCTGCTTACTCGACATCAGGAGAATGGCGCATAGTGGCCATCTAAAAATACAGGCTCTGATTGTTTTCCAATTGAACAGGAGTTCCAGTGTCATTTGTATTTCGTCAATGTGATGTCGTGTTAGGCGGCAGGGGTGTGTCTACGGGTGTGTGTGTGTGCATTAGCCACTCGGAGGAGTCATCGGCTCATCTAATTAAAACACATATTCGGATGCTTAAACTGTACTCCTTTTGTCATCTTCTTTGTTGTGGTGGTCCTCCCCCTCCCGGTCCGTTATCGTTCTTGCACCAGTACCACCCCCGCTGCTCCTGCAAATTGAACTGCCTTGTTTACATAACCTAATCCAAATCATTCAAATGCCCACCCAAATATGATATCCTTTTAACTCCTCTGTCAGGCAGAGCCATGGAGTTCCATTAACTGTGATACACTGCATTAGAAAAGCATTATTACGACTTCAAAATCAAAACAACACTTTTTTTAAAAATAAAATTCATACTTTTTTTATAATGTGTATTTAATGTGTATATAATTTGCACATGGGACACTGATCTAATGTGTTTATGCGGTCCCTTCGTCAGTAAGTGAGTTAATAAACAAGTGAGCTACGTGGCTCAGTCAGACAATGCTAGGTCTAACCTTGAAAAATAACAAAGTGCCCTCCAAACGTTGAAAAGCTTGAAAAGAGATGAGGATATTGCTGTATTTATGGTCCATAGGTGGGTAATATTAACTTATCTTTGCTGTCTCAGGTCAGCAGGGAGATTGCATGAAAGTAACAGACAGAAAGTGCTACACAACTAAACAACTCGAGTTAAAAAAACAAGGTTCTGCGGTAATAAAAACGTCAAGATAAACTTCAGCCAAGTCATATTTCTCCTTGAATTTCTCCTTCAGAAGCAGAACTTCTAAACATGAACAAACCACAGATAACGGCAGGTCCCTTTAGACGTTACCTTTAAAGGACATGGACTAAATGCATATATAATTACAAAGACTGAATTAGTTTTGTTCCATTTTTTTAAAAAAAATCAGTATTCTTATATTGGTACTTCTTGTGTGTTCCAACGTCTATAAACTAACCCTGAGAGTTGTTCAGAAACACAAAAACATGCCTCAACAATTCAATTCCATGTCCATTTCTATAATGAACACATAAAATAAAAATAAAAAAAAGTTAAAGAAGAACGACTACTGACGTGCAGACTGACCAATTAAATGTTTACAGAGAAGGTTATCGACCAATAACGGTAGCTCTACAGTCAGACCGTCCAATCAGAAGATTTTAGGCTACTTCACCACGCCCCCTTCTCACTCAAGCGAACCAATCGGAGTAGGGGAGGGCGGGACTAGTTTGTGAACGAAACTTCTCGAAGTTCTATGTAAGCGCTAGAAAAACAAAATCCCGGACGTTTGTGGAATTCCGCTCGGACATTTTTTTACGTCTAAAAAAGAGGACATGTCCGGGTAAAAGAGGACGTCTGGTCACCCTATGTTACAAGTTCAGACAAGTTCAGACACGCTCTCTATATTCTACCTTTGTTTGTGTTGTGTCTACTGTGGTTATTGTTTTAGCTCAGTTTTAGGCCGTTCTCCATTTTCATTCATGCATTTGTAATACAAGGAAGCCTATGATTCTCTATAATCAAACAGTGTCATATTTTACACCAACATACCTGGAGATAAATACGATTTTCAGAAAACTTACATTGAAAACTACACAGAAATTCAGCACAGATTTTTTGTCCTCTGTTATAATCCAAAAATATAACTTCACTCTGAGAATTCAGACTTTTGCATAAAACTGTAGATTTATAGAAACCTGGAAATGTCAGTAGTTCACAGAGTGCTCAGGTCAGGTCATTTCAGCAGAAGTAGGACTTTGGCTAGAAGCTAAGAGCTTCTGGAGCTGTAGGATATGAGGCAGGGTTAAACGTTGGCTTGTACCTAGTTTTTTCACAGAATGACCTGGTTCACATCTAGTTTCAGAAACATTTTACTTGTGTCACTGATGTAAAGCGTCTTTAGGATCACTGTTATTATATGACTGAATCAGATGTACAAATACATACGCATTTACTGAACTATACACGACTTCATTGCTTTGTCACTTAAAGGAAATCAAGCACTAAACATTCTGAAGTGTAAATATATTCCTGCTGCTGTGTTTTGCATACAGCAATACATTCTATATTAATTATTAATGGTGTGCTCTATAGTGTCCCAATGTAGCCAAAGCACAATGTGTTTTCCCAAAGCTAACATGCTAATCTCAGTACAGCACCGCAATATGAGGCAGTGCACAACACTCCAGTAAAGAACACAAGGTATACGTCCTCTGTTACCTACATGTGGCAAATGACCAAATGCCCCCAACCGTGGCAGCAGAAGCTATGCTCTCTAAGCCAAGTGTAAAAGCTGGTCAGGGAGATTTCGTTTCGCAGTTACATTTAATTTGTGGGCTCTGCTAAATATCTGTCCCCTACTCTACACTCATCAGCCACGACATCTGCACACATTTGCGATCCACTCCCTAAAATGTATTTCTCCAAATCTGCTGATGAAGTTAGAGACTAGCAGAACATTTCTTAATGAAATGAGGATGAAAAATAACATTTACACAATTTTCTCCTTACACCAAATGCATCATGCAAACTATGATTTGTGTCCAAACCTGCTTCAATCTGGAGCTTTGGGGGGGCGATATAACCAACGATTACTAGAAGCAAACACTAACAAAACATTGCATACTTCTTTCAAATAACAAAGTAAAAGTATATTGTTATCTGTACATAGAGTGACCATATCTGAGATGGTGAAAAATATGGGGAGGGGGGGGGGGGTCTGCCGTTGTATTCTTAGCTGAACCTATGTGTGCTTTTAGGTCTTTTACACCTTTATTTCCTACACAAAACGTGAATTTCTTTTTTAATTCATCCGAGAACTTACATTTACGTTTTGGCATAGCTGCTCGAGATGAGGGTGGGTACATGAGCTTTGCCTGACGTAAACAAGGACTACTGACGTGCAGACTGACCAATTAAATATTTACAGAGAAGGTTATCGACCAATAACGGTAGCTCTACAGTCAGACCGTCCAATCAGAAGATTTTAGGCTACTTCACCACGCCCCCTTCTCACTCAAGCGAACCAATCGGAGTAGGGGAGGGCGGGACTAGTTTGTGAACGAAACTTCTCGAAGTTCTATGTAAGCTCTAGAAAAACAACATCCCGGACGTTTGTGAAATAAAAAAGAGGACATGTCCGGGTAAAAGAGGACGTCTGGTCACACTAGTTTTACATAAAAATGTTAGTAAATTAGCAACGATAGCATGGGTAAACTGTGTTTACAATGTTCATCCACCACGTTTACAGGTCTCCAGTATGATTCAGAGTTTACACTCCGGTGCAGTTTGGAAATAGTGTGGTCTAAAGTTAGAATGTAAAAATCTGCAAATGATTGACCCTTATGCATGTCCAATGTTTCATTTATGCATCTGCCAAAGCTAATATTGGTGCTACATCTACCTCCATTATCTACCTCTAGAAACTGTGCTACATGTACCTCCATTATCATTATAAATTCATATAACACCATGCTCTAAATCTGTAATAAATGATCAATCTTATTCACCTGTTCAATGCCAGTTTTTATCATTATCACTGAGCATTCAAAGTCTAAAACAGCCTTCAAACAATTCATAGCAAGTCAACACAGTGCCCTAAACCACACTAAACAGTGTGTGCAATCAACTTAGTGAAAAACTGGAGGCTAGAGTGGGTTATGTGACATTTTTTTCATAGATTATTTAAAAGATAAGTCATTTTTAAAATCCGCATTAGCCTCATAGCTCCAGCACAAAGAGGAACACGGTTATTCGCTTTGCTCTGAATTTGACTGCTTTTACCCGTCTTGCTTTATATTGTGTTTTTCTGGAAGTGGAGAAGCTCTTAGAGGCTTAATTTCCCTTCGGAATAACAGCTAAACAACTCTGGATCACAATACATGATTGAATACAAGAACAAGGACTAAACAGAGAGTGAACAATCATTAGGTATTTCTGAGCCAAAGGCTTTGATTCTTCTAACGGAGTCCGCACAGAAGGAACAGGTTTACAACTCATAGCAGCAAATAGAAACATGGACCTTTTAACACGCGGTTAATTAGTACATGGAGTAAAGACCTTTTCCCTGCTCCAGACTGCTCAGGCTAGTTCGATTTGACTCTAATTTATCCAAATTGACATGCATATGTTAAGTCCAGCCCTGCCTGGTTTGGAATGCAGATATTTTGAAGTTTGATTCTGCTTCGTGTGCTTGAATATGCAAGGCGTCCGGGTGCGATCGAATCGCACTGTGTCAACCCGAAGTGAGGGAGTCTGCCAAACTGAGATATGCTAATGGTGGGATGTGTTGACAAGGCAGGAGTGTGATGATTGATGTTAGTCACAGTAGAGGTTATTCTCAGATGAGAGTGCTCATTACTGAGCCATGATTAAGACAAGATGAATGAGATGAGGTAGAGTATAGAGTTAAAAATGCAGTCTTTGTGCTGGGGTGTTCTGGGAGGGTATGTGTGAAGCTGATGCATGAACCATGGTAGTGTGTGTGTGTGTGTGTGTGGGGGGGGCATTAGTTATAAAACCTCTACCAAAGTCCTTTCAGTAAAGCCTCTCTACTCAGCAGCCATCTTAGAAACATCACTGGGTCGGTATTTCAGATCAAACGAGACCACGCTTCTATGACTTTGAATGGGAATAGAACCCAAAATTTAAAGCTATAATATAATAATATTTGAAAAAGCTAGTTCATCTGTGTACATCGTTAAACCTTGTCAGTAATGGGAACAGCAGGCTCACTGTGTATTTGCGTGTTGTTGGTGCTTTTCGGGACCGCTTAACTTAGCTTAGCATCAGGTCTGAGTGATCGGTGAAGTTCTTCTGTTCCTTGTTGCACTGTCCAGCTCTCGCTGGAGTGTTTCAACTGCCAACAATCCAAGGAACATTTGTTTCTCTTCAAAATATCATAGTGTAATATTATGGGCTGCCGTTGTGAATCAGAATTAAACAAATGTGAGTTCTACTGTAGCCTTGGAGATTTTACAAATGGCTAGTTTGTGCCGGATGTCTGCACTTTGTTAGATTGCCAATCTTCTCTGGCCAATTAGTGCTCTACAAGGTTTACACGCCACATTTTAGTCTCTACTCAGCTCATGGAACCATGAGTGAAAATGTACTAAAAAAGAACCAGTACTTAGTTTGACTAAAGCAAAAGCAAGACAGAGTGGAGCTGTGTAGATTTGGTACCACACGTTTAAACGCTATTTGAAGCTAATTATTAAAAACAGTTTATTTCTGTGCATTAATTTGGACGCATGGATTGTTTAAGAATCTGTAAAACGATTGTGGAATATCACACGAGTTGAAAAACAGAAAAAAAAAAGCTAACTAAAAAGGGCACCTATAGCTAAGAGCTAAAAATACAGAAAACAGTGGTTAGTGCTAAAAAGCTGTGCAGTGGCTCTCTGAGAACACATGGGGAAGACAGGACCCTATCTGCTTAATATGTGTGTCATTTCCTTCTCGTGAGCATTGATCTGGGCGAGCTTTTGCACATCGGCGCTGTCTGTGAAACGCAGAAACACAGGACCCCGCTGCCTGTACGCTATCATGCCCCTCATCTGTAATATCGCTAGATTAAAAGGGATGATCTGAGCATTGCAAAGACCCATTTCCGGGACACGAGAGGTCGGAGGAAAGCTTTTGTCTCGCTGATAGCTGATATTATTTACGGAGGAGCTTTCGGAACTCTTTTTTAGTTGGATCGGCTCCAGCTCACCTGCCGCCCAGCAACAGAATGCCACAGCTTTGGCTGCTCGTGATGTTTAATTATTGTGCTGTCACAAAAAAAAAAAAAAGATCTGAGAATAATGTCACTGATGTTATTTATGCCATCAACCAAAACAATTTGTCCCTCAGTTCTTTCATCATTTAAAGGCCTACTTTATGGAAAGTGGCCGTTTAGTCGTCTCCAGAGGCTTTTAAATGCTTTTGGAATGGAGATTGGTGGCGTTTCTTCATGTGGAATAATTGAAGCGTTTCGCATATTAAATGGTTTTCGTGGGAGCTTGTGAAGTAGGGGCAGGTCTGCGCACGTGTAGAGAGGCTTATGCTGCATTGTCATGTCTTCAGTAGCTTGTGATTGGTTATTGACCTCATTGTAATGACCAGTTGTTTGTGTTTGAAAATCAGAAACTCACCAAAAAAGGGGTAGAGTCATTTTCGTGTGGTCTGTGTGTAGGGGTGGGCGATACGGTCCTAAAATAATATCACAATATTTCAGTTTATTTTTGCGATAACGATATTTTTGGCCATAGAGCAAATAATCCCAAGAACATACTACTGTTACAAAATATATGTTTAAAATACATGCTCGGCTGAGTCAGCGGAGTCTGTCTGTTTGAGTTAGAGCTCTCATTGTCTGTTGAGCTGTCCCCTATTTGTTACAGGCTTCTTGTGTATTTTACATTTCACATCACAACGTACAGTGAAATGTGTCTTCCGCATTTAACTAGTCTTTGGCAGTGAACACACACACACACACACATTAGTGCACTAGGGGCTGTGAACACACACCCAGACCGTTGTGGAGCATTTGGGGGTTCAGTGCCCTGCTCATGGACACTTCAGCCGTGGATGTTCCTGACGGTCCTGGGCATCGAAGCAGCAATCTTCCGGTACCAAGCCCAGTCTCTAACCATTAGGCCAAGGCTGTCACATCTGAACTTTTGTAACCAAACCACAACCAGACGAATGCAGTCGCAACCCGTCTTTTTTTAGAACAAACTCTCCACCTCAGAGCCACTTCCTGCCACATGTTGTTCCCTCATTTAGTGAACGTACCCCATAATATTTCACATATCATGTGTCATTACACAAACAAGTCAAAATACAGCTATTATCAAGATTTTTAAAATTAATTTAAAGTATTTTGATAATATTATCACGACCGATACGATACACACAGCGTTCCCTGTGTGTTTACTAAAGGGAGGAACGTTGTAGACCTGGTGATACTTCACAGTCGCTAAACTTATTTGCCGTAGTATTTTCAGAACGTCCGCGTTCACAAGGAACATCAGAATGCACTATTGGTGGGAAAAAATATGGATACGATTGCAGCCTCCTTCAGTCGGTGTTGAGATTTTCTTCCTCCAAATTGGTGGTGGATTGATTTAACCCATAAAATCCCATCTCAGTTAATGAAAATGCCATATTTAGAGGTTATTGCTTAACAAACAGGCAAACAAACCAACCCTCACCTGGTGGCTCAGTGTGACTCTTTGCCTTCTTTATGTGCAGATCTATACGCCTATATCTATACCCATTACTGCTCTGTTGCTCACCGGCAGCTCCAAAGCCCCGTCCCACAAGTTGAAGTATTGGTTTTTTAGGATTGTGGCTGTGTGAAGTCGTTATGGCTGATAACTGTTTATTTCGCTGATGATACACTTTTTTAACACATACCAACACACCGTAGAGATATTGTAACCAAATAAAACAACTTAATTTCCTCAGGAGGAGGTCTTTAAAACTGCTGTCAGTTAAAGGTAGAGTTCTATGGCACAGCCTTATAGCCCCCAGCCACATCAGCTTGACAGAATTTATGATGTGTTTTTGTGTTTTTGTCAATCACTACAAAACCCAGCGGTGGGAAAAGTAAAAGGTAAAAGTCAGAATCCTCTCAGGATTTCGTTACAATTGCCTGGCTTCTCTAATTATATCAAACCAGCCTCAGAGGGGTGTCCGGGGCAGTCGACACAACATTCAGGGAAGGATTTGTACTTTCATCTCTGACAACACTCAGCCTACATTTAAAAATACACCACACAACGGTTGGGAATCCCCTCAGAGTGATAACGCCCAGATAGAGAAATAATTCTGACCCAGTGGTGGCACACATCCCCCATGTTCGTCGACCCTCTCGACACACGAATTGAGGGCGCAGGGGCAGACAGCTCTTGCTTAGCACCTGAGGGCCCCATACACATTAAATTAGGGCCACACGCCAACCAGAAGTCAATTTGCAGACCACTTTTGACTCATATCCAGTTTGGCACCGGCAGCACGGCAGTGTCCTTGCGAGATGATGACCAGGTCTGTTTGGTGAGAAGTGCGCCAAATGAGCCTGTTTTGATATGCGGGCCTCTTTTCGTTTTTTGTTCACATTGTTTTTGCCTAATTGATAGTTGGCCCAACAGTGCGGCATCGTTGCCAGATGTGGCCCACATCTGCACGCTGTCTGTGTAAAATGTTTTGATGTAGACATTGATATAAAAAGGCAGCATCCTTCTGCATTAGACAGACCGCCCTCATGTATTCTCTCTAAAGTACTTCTTTCTACCTTTACATTAATGGAATAAGATGTTTCTAGTCTTTGGCAGCGTCTCACACTCAGGACGACTATCGAACCACTGCTGGAGGCCAGTAGGAATGTCCACAACAGATGTAGCGATGACTAAAACGGTCTTTATTGTCTGGAGCCACACGTTAAACTGTAAAGCAGCGCTGGAGTGTTTATTTGAGCCAATATTTTGGGTCAAAACTCATTTAGATTTACAGGCCTTCTGCCAATGACTTGATACATTTTTTTCACGGTGGAGTTGTTTATTAAAGTACTTCACGCTTCAATAACCAATTAAATGTGATATAAAAGTGCCCAGAGTCTTATTTTGACAATGGTTTTGAAAGACATGTTAGAGTTGGGGGGAATATTTCATTCCAAATAAAACGCTGTTTCAAAACATGGTTCATTGTCCTGAATTCCCCCAAGTGGATGTTCTCTGGCAGACACTTCCTCCCTTTGGCTCCTTGCTTCAGAAGGCTTTATTTACCGTGGTGTGTAGCAGGCGGTAGCATTAAGCTCCTATAATGCTCATAAAAGAAAACAATTTAGGAATAAATTAGCTAGACGCAGCTGGCCTAATAATTCTGTTATAGTTTAAGTGCGTCGACCTCTCAAGCCATTTACATTTGATTATTTTTCATTGCATTATCCCAGCGCAGAAATAGAAGTTAAGTGAGCGCTTGTCTGTCAGCTGCGGAGTTTGTACTGGGAGAATTCAGTGCAGAGTTTAGAGACACTACATGTGGGTTTGTAAAGCCAGGATGGTCAACGGCGTTCCCGATACTGTTTTACCTCTCGAGTACGAGGCAATGCAGTGAATAGTTGTAGACCAATTATTTTGTTCATGCGAAATGAGCGGACCTTTGTTCAATAAAAAAAAGGGGCAATGACTCACTCTGTGCCAACGCTCTGTCCACAGCCCTGAGTAGGTGGACTGATTTGCATTGGAAATATAATTGCAATATTGTACTTTGTCCTAACCACCACTGAACCGCCGCTAAACACAACCTTTCCATACAGTGATAATTACCTCCGATTGTGAAGTAGTACCAGCATGAAGTCCTTTAGCAGAGCTGAGTGATGTTAGGGGAAGGGTTCCATTGTGTACTGAGGGATTTATTTGACACTAAATACTGCGATAGTTGAATAATAATAAAATCTCTCCATAAAATGCAAACTTATTGAGCTAATTGTTACTCCATCTGTGAACAGAACGTTTTTAAAGGGGTGATTAAAGAGGTAACACAGGTGACGTTACACTGAAAACTAAGCATGAGATAACTGTAATGATTCAAATTTGGTCAGATCTATCTACAGCTATTGAGCGTGCACGATTTCACAGTTTACGAAATACACAGGAAAATAATCTTTTTTCGTTGTCCGTTAGGTAAATTTGGTACCGGGAATTGGGTACTTTTTAAGTTCCTGCCATGGTCTTCCGAAGAAACACGGGACTGTTCTAGGAGGAACTGAAAAACAGGTGTCTGGTGCAACGACTGTTGTTTGTACGCGGCTGAAGTGTAACTTGTCTGTAAGGCTTTATTCACTGTTTGAATTACCACAGAGACTCATGTGTAACTCGAGGTGTTTAGTTTTGTGGCTCTGTCGCTAATGCAGTTACTCCTGAATTTGGAGACATTTCCACATTACGTGATCGGAAACAGCAAAAAATAGGTCAATATTAATCACGTCTGGAGCAGGAATAGAGCAGGATGCTCATTTTTTGTTTGTGCTTTTCAACATTTGGAGTTCTGTCTGTTGTCTAAAACAACTCAGAGAGAGAGAGCGAGAGAGAGAGAGAGAGAGAGAGAGAGAGAGAATAACATATCGGAAAGAGCCAGTTTGTCCTTTCATTCATTTACAGACACTGGGGTTTTGTAAACACATTAGACCGGTTTAGAGCGCACAAACAGAGTCGAGAGCAGCAAATGGTGAGGAGATGGTGGTCGGAATTTTATAAAAAGTATGTTTTGATTAGAGGGTGACGCGGTGGAGTAGCAGGTAGTGTCTCTGTCACAGCTCCAGGGACCTGGAGGCTGTGGGTTCGAGTCCCGCTCCGGGTGACTGTCTGTGAGGAGTGTGGTGTGTTCTCTCTGTGTCTGCGTGGGTTTCCTCCGGGTGACTGTCTGTGAGGAGTGTGGTGTGTTCTCTCTGTGTCTGCGTGGGTTTCCTCTGGGTGACTGTCTGTGAGGAGTGTGGTGTGTTCTCTCTGTGTCTGCGTGGGTTTCCTCCGGGTGACTGTCTGTGAGGAGTGTGGTGTGTTCTCTCTGTGTCTGCGTGGGTTTCCTCTGGGTGACTGTCTGTGAGGAGTGTGGTGTGTTCTCTCTGTGTTTGCGTGGGTTTCCTCCGGGTGACTGTCTGTGAGGAGTGTGGTATGTTCTCTCTGTGTCTGCGTGGGTTTCCTCCGGGTGACTGTCTGTGAGGAGTGTGGTGTGTTCTCTCTGTGTCTGCGTGGGTTTCCTCCGGGTGACTGTCTGTGAGGAGTGTGGTGTGTTCTCTCTGTGTCTGCGTGGGTTTCCTCCGGGTGACTGTCTGTGAGGAGTGTGGTGTGTTCTCTCTGTGTCTGCGTGGGTTTCCTCCGGGTGACTGTCTGTGAGGAGTGTGGTGTGTTCTCTCTGTGTCTGCGTGGGTTTCCTCCGGGTGACTGTCTGTGAGGAGTGTGGTGTGTTCTCCCTGTGTCTGTGTGGGTTTCCTCCAGGTCACTGTCTGTGAGGAGTGTGGTGTGTTCTCCCTGTGTCTGCTTGGGTTTCCTCCGAGTGCTCCGGTTTCCTCTCATCCTCCAAAAACACATGTTGGTAGGTGGATTGGCGACTCAAAAGTGTGAGGTGTGAATGTGTGAGTGAATATGTGAGTGTGTGTCGCTCTGTGAAGGACTGGTGCACTCCAGACTCACCGCCGCCCTGAACTGGATAAGGGTTACAGACAATGAATGAATGAACGCTTTTTGATTACAGTCGTGAATGATGCCTTTAAGGAACGGTATATTTTACATCCCTATCATTTAGTCTTAATTTGTACATTTAAAACAGACTTATGCAACTAGCTTTGACGTTATGTGAGTGATGCTGCTGTCATAATGAATTTACATATTACCATGATATAATGGACCTTGTTTGACCCACTGACCCAAATGACATGTTTATGTCATCGTCTAGTTTCCATTATGACAGGATGAAAAGAAAGGTGCTTGGTCAGATGTGTCATAATGCAGAGTGGCAGAGAAGTCATAACAGGCGGAACTTTTCAAACGAAGCTTTTCATATGAAAGGTCATAAAGAGACGCCTGAAGACACGCGCTACGACAGTCCAAGTGGTATTGTCTGTATAGGGATTATGCGACTGCGATAATATTATTCTCACGACCTTCCACATTGAATTACTTTCCATTTTTAAAACCACTCTCAGAAACATGCAGTTTTTGTTCGTTTAAGCCCCGTCTCCTCGGGCTGTGTACTGATTGAGCTTTTCCCGACACTCAGAAGTGGCCGACCATCTGTGGCCTGGCTGAAACATGACCAGTGGGGACGAGGCTTTATTTAAAGGTTATAGGAAAGGGTGCAGACAGTTTAAAGCACAATTTTGTCTGAGCTCAGCTAATTATTTCTTTGTCCTGCTGTTATCAGTTCCCATGCATTTCATAAAAATGCGCTGAAATGCATTGCACTTTTTATTTTGTTTCTCCCTGATCTAATGCACCTGACTCAGCTCATAGATAGCTTAACTTGATGAGATGAATCAGGTGTGTTGGAGCAGAAAAAAACATAAGTGCAGTGTGTGGAATCACTGCACATATTGCTGACACACACACTGTTTGTACAATCTCCATAAAATGCACAGACTGTAAAATGGGATACTGTGGAACTATACATCCACCTAACGTCACCATGCCCAGTGCCAAGAGTCAGTTAGATGCGCATAAAACCCCTCTACGTTGGGCTGTGGAGCGGTGGAACTGCGTTCTCTGGAATGAGGAAGTGTGCCTTTTGCGATCCTGAATGTACCTCACTGGGGGACTGTTTGGCTGCATAATGAATTAATGCAATAAAACACTTACTGCAATATTCCAAAATCTACTGTAAATTACTCCCAGAAGGGGGACAAACTCTTGATTTCAGAAGAAACTGTGGAATAATATCCGTTTACAAACTTTTGGACGTAGTTATGTTCGTATTTGGTCGTGTTAATGGCTCTCTGCTGTTTGTCTGGTTGACAGTTAATGTATGGCAGTCATAATGGTATTTATTTCCTGTATGTCACATAGAAATACAGCTTCTGAGTTATCATTAGATGTGTAAATCTCATGGATTGCATTGTACCTTTGTATGATTACATTTGTTTAAGGAACGATCAACAAATCATTTGACTATTTTGATACATTCATTATTCATTGTACACATTGTAATTGTGGTTGTCATCGATAAATAGACAATTAAAATAAATGTTTTTGGAGGATATTTATGTTTAATACAATGTAAAATAACCTGCAAATTGTAATCTACTCAAAATAAACACTGCCTTATGTTTTTTTACAAACATATTATTAAATGTAACAATGAAATATGAAAAATAACTGGAAATTGGGTTGAGGACACTTGAGGAGTACATTCCCACTATTCTGGGAAGGCTTGATTGCATTCAGCCACAGGAACCTCAGCGAGGTCAGGTAGTGATATTGGACGGCTAGTTTTGCATGACAAACTTCACTCCAGCTGGTCCCTAAAGCATTGGACAGAGCTCCATCACTTCACAGAATACAGTCCCTCTGCTCCATAGCCCAGTGCCGGGGGCTGTGTACACCTTAAGCCTGTTATTGGCAGTGGACACTATGACTTTGGGCAGCTCCAGAGTCTCCTGCTACATTTCATCCTTTTGTAATGATATTTTACAACCTGTTGGTAATTGAGTGTCTGTTTCCACACTGGGTGCACCATACTCTGGGCGAATTACACAAATAATAAGCCCATACAGTTCTGGACATTTAGTGTAGGCCAAATTCCTTTTCTGCTAAATTCTCATTTGAATTTGGAACGCCATCCCTGTTTATTCTAAAGAATGACTAATTTAGGATTTTCTCTAATAGCGAATGTTGTTCAGTTTCTGAAAGAGCTACCCTCTCAAAACCCTGGGAGGCATCAGCAAACTCTGTTGTTACTCATGGAGAGCTCCAGCTTTGTGCAACAGGAGCACTAACAAGCTCCCAGTGTGGGAAACAGCCTATTTATAGCTTTCTCCACTTCTTATGAGTTCTCCTAAAACCTAAAAACTTTATCGCACCTGTGACTGTTGTCAGTGTTTTTCCTCATTACCTACAGTTTTGTTTTGATTCTTATTGTTGATGGTAAAACTTGAGAACAGCTCATAACTAATAGGTGTCTGGGTGATGTGTGTGTTATCATTAAAAATCATGATGAGCCTCTATGAGAATATGATGATATCGTCATAGTTTTTAAAACAAAAAAAAAAGTTAATATAATTATAGTGATATTCTGACTCATTTATGTAACGGTGTCATACAGTTACACATAATACGGCATACATTCTTTACGAGTCACTTAGGCAAAGGGAAGTACGGTGGAAAGTGACCGTGAGACAGAGGAATTTGCTCCAAAAAATGTGAATGACTAATCTGTTTCACCATCTCAAGCAGAAGCACCCAGTTGAGGCACCACAGCAACAGTAGGAACCACAGCAACTCAGCCACAAAAATGGCAGCCAACATAAAGTTGGCTGCTCTAGATGAACCGCCCCCCCACCCACCCCACACACACATACACACACATACACACACACATACACACACACTTGAAGGGACATTTATCAGGAAAATGGAAGTAGTTACATCTGTGGGGGAGGGGGAAGGGGGGGAAAGTCCATATTAATGCATGTGGATTTAGAATGGGATGTCATATAATCTCATTGGTAGTGTGTAGGTGTCTTTTGTTTATGGTGTATTCATTTTCACTGTCACAAGAAACCCCCGGAAACACAAAATAAAAAAACTGTAGATTGGCACTAGTTTTATTAAGGGTTTGTGAATACAGACCAAATTTAGATGATTTAAAATCAAACATAGATACATATAATAACAAGCCGGTGTGAAGTGTACTGCCTCAGAAATCAAGCCCAGGACAGAGAGACCTTGTTAGCACTGGTGTACAGAGGCTCTTTTCCAGTGCTCTAGCAAGGTCTCTCCTTCCTTGGTGCACCTTTGAGATGGCCTGAGTTCATCTGAGACTGATGTTAGCGATGTGACATGTTCAAATCTTACACTTAAACTTGCACTTGCAGCCCTTGCTGTCATTTTTCAGTTGGGGTTGTGCTGTGACCGAAGGAGCTACGATTCTTCAAACTCTCAGAAATTAATCCTTTCTTTGGCAGGTTCTGGTTACATAACCCTGCAACATGAGACATGTTTAAGAACTGAATTGAACTTTGATATTTTACATAGTTGACATAAATTTAAGAGGATTCTACTATTAAACAAATGAACACGACTAATCCCTATGCTACCATTTGTACATTTATATGTGTGCGTCTGCTAAGAAAACTACTTACCTTCGTTTATTCATTAGTTGAATGAATGTTACCCCTCATCCATTGTATAATAATTGTATTTGCCATTTTGCACATCCCTATACCGTCCTATACTCGCTGTGTGCCACAGCAGCTTCGCAGAGTGTGAAATATAAAACATTTTTAAGAATATAACATTAGATACGCTTCCATTTTCCACACCACTGGGTAAACATCTTCCTTAGTTCATACCTGCTCCCATGGCCCAATCCTCTTTTCCTCCATCTGATGCAAGTCTGCTGTATCTCCAGTAATTACCTATTCGGATTTAAGAACTGCTAAACTTATCGGAAAGAAGCAGGCTGGTAGCAGCGACGCCAAAAGCCGAGCCTAAATGCAGGCTAACAGTGACCCTTAAAAACAGGGCAGAGAGAACAAAATATAAACCAGAAGATGGAGGGAACCAGGCTCATTCAGGCGCTAAGCTGCTCCTCATTACCGATTTCTGGTTCCCTCTGGAGATGTGGTGCCTAAAATAGCACTACCAGCAGCTAGCTTAGTGACTACCAAGGGGCCATGCCTTCTCCGGAAAGTCATGTCAGCAGAAACATTCACATTTCCGGGATGAGAAACCTGAACATTTTGAAGGCACTGTTCAAGAACAAGACTGAGCCTTGTTATCTTAGATTACCATTAACATCAGTTTCCTAACAAGAACCTTACATCTGTGAAATAGACTGGAGAACCAAAAACCTTGGTTGACTTGACTTTATGTGAGGACGGACACAATTAGACAAATATACAATTTTTTTTTGGGGGGGGGGGGGTGTGCCACTGCCAAGTACTGGAAATGCGTTCTGGAAGTGGGTTCTGTACCCAGTTTTGAGGTCAAGTTATCGGCCATAACATCATCAATGATGGTAAAACCCAAAATAGTTACTCAAGGTGAGGGTGGGTACATGAGCTTTGCCTGACGTAAACAAGGACTACTGACGTGCAGACTGACCAATTAAATGTTTACAGAGAAGGTTATCGACCAATAACGGTAGCTCTACACTCAGACCGTCCAATCAGAAGATTTTAGGCTACTTCACCACGCCCCCTTCTCACTCAAGTGAACCAATCGGAGTAGAGGAGGGCGGGACTAGTTTGTGAACGAAACTTCTCGAAGTTCTATGTAAGCTCTAGAAAAACAACATCCCGGACGTTTGTGAAACTCCACCCGGACATTTTTTTTACGTCTAAAAAAGAGGACATGTCCGGGTAAAAGAGGACGTCTGGTCACCCTAGTTTTACTCAAATACACAGCTGTTAATAGCTTAGCCAAGCCTTTGCAGACCAAGTATAGAGCTGCATTGCTTTCTAAACAGACACAGACCTAATACTGCACTCTGAACAGGCTTGTAAAGCTCTGATTGATTCGTCTGCTGACCATAGATAAATATCAAAGCTGTCATAGCCTCTTGACATTTACAGTCTGAGTGCAGCTCAACAGTCCTCTATATTATCTCTCTGATACGGATCCTGCAAGTGTTCTCATTGTCTGTCTTAGAAGGAAATTAGATTGTTTTCCCTACCACAATCATTGCTTGAGCCACAGAGATGGGGATATACTTCAAACATTTCACCTTCCACTTTCAATTCGCAGGTTTACAGAAAGTCCTGTGGTACTTTAGCCTTCCTTTGGGTACAAGCAATCAATCCCTTTCATGCGACATCATTTTAGTCGTCTAAATTGTCATGTAGAAAGCCCCAGATTGAAAAGAACTTCTGTAAATGTGTGTTTGATTATGGAGATCTTTTACACAGCATTTCTGATATGGAATAATTCACTAAAGTGTATTTAATTTTTTGCTAATTGGCGGTTGCATTGTAAAGACGCCCGTGTGGCCTAATAATTATGAAATCGTCCCCGTCGTCTATCATCGTCAATTCAGATTCAAAAACCTGAAAATGGGTTTGACCCCTGCTTGGCCTCGGATCAAATTCATTAAAGTTTCATGTATGCTATGCAAATGAAGAGCCCTAATGAGAAACTGGGACTTGATATTAATTAAAGTTTACCAGCGTGACATACAATCCGCAGTCCTCCTTTAGAGCGGGGATTGTCGGTGGGATTCTTTTTTTAGGATTAGACAAATAATCTGTTATGATTGTGCCCCCCCCCCTTCAAATCTGTCACCTGCTGCTTTAGCGTTCACTCCTTCCTGTGTATTTTCCATCACGTTTCCGGCATGTTCTGCGTATGCGCGCTGCCCCCATGATGCCTTCCCATCTGCCTTTATCAGGTTTTGGCTGCTATGCCAGCTGGAATCAGGGACTGACATTCTACAGAGAGTCTACAGTCTGCGCTAGTCTGTAGCAGTAGGCAGCATTTTAAGATTTATTTTTAATGTGAATATTATTTTTAGTTACAGAACGGTTGTGATATACTCCATTCTGTGTGTTCAGGAACAGAAATGGGTGAAATTTAGAAAAGACATTTGCAAACACAAATCACTGCCAGTGGAATGCAGAACCAGAATCAGCCACCCACATCATTAGCGATGAGGAAGCGAAGAGACAGAGAAAAGGGAAGCTCCTTGAGGCTTGCCTCTAAACCTGTCTAGTGGCTTAAAAAAAAAGAGAGGAACATGAAAAAGAGAAACGAAGCTTAATCAACTATTGAACTTTCAAACTTTTTGGCTGTCAGACAGTCTCCCAGAGTGGGGGGTCTGCCTTTGATGGAGAGGAAGCAGGCGATGAAGGTCAGCTTCCTGACAGGGTGGAGGCCATGATAAAGAGAAATGAATGGCAAGGAAAATGCCTTGCTGATATCTATTCAGCCATGTTGAGTCAAGGACCTGACATCAGGATCTTGTTAAAAATAATGGTGGAAAATTGCTGAAAGAAAATGGTGGTTGAGCCGGCAAGCTTGTTATTGTGAAAACGACATGTACAAAATACCGAGTGTGACCATATACAGTGATAACACTTCAGCTGCAGTAAATAGTGAATTGAACACGCTGATTATATAATACCTTTATACATTCCTTGGTACTTCCCTAGTAATGCATTAGCTTTAGCTAAGAATTAGATTTTACTTTGATAATGAAATCATATCAGTATCAGGAGGGAACTGGAATGAACCCCCTGTTTAGACTTGACCAGTATTCCTGATAGTTGATGATGCACTCACTGTACTTTTTACATTTGTAATGCTTTAATGATCGTATAATTGTATGTGATGCTAGTCAGGAGTTACATGTTTATTATCATAGGTACAAACCTGTTCCTGAGCATTTTGTGATGAGGTCAGGGCTCTGAGCACATCGCCGTCTTCTCAAAACCTTTAGTGCAAGACATTATAGAGACAATAAGTACACTGACACGGTACTTAACCTGGTTCCTCTAAGAATGGTAGCGTGCGAGAAACCCATACACTTAAGGTCTAGGTAGAAACCAAAGTACCTGGGGTCCATGTGTGCATGCATGTATGTGTTCTGAGTGAAAAAAAGTGTAGAAATGATGTGGGGTTTCTGTAATTTCCTTGTCCACCTGCCTTTTATCTAGTTGCCTTTTGGTTTAGTCCGGGGTGGGCTTTAGGGTGTTTAAAGGCAGTGGAGCGTACTACGTGAGGAGAGCACTTTTCTGGGAAGTTGCTATGAAGCTGTGAGTTGTGAGCTCTGTGATTATATTAGATCTGAACTTTTGAATCTTATGATACATTTTGTCTCAGTTCTGATCGGGAGCCATCAGCAATAGGAAGCTCCACAACAGGTAACAGTATATTATATGAAAGTATATTGTAATGGAAATATATTATAAATCAAAATGGATTCTCAACACTACTGTTTACGGTTATTAACTACTTTACTAAATGTATTGATATTGGTATCACTGGTAATAGTCTGCTAACACTCAATGTAACTATTACATTGTGATATTAAAAACAATTCAGGATTATTAAATATAATATCCTAGTTTATACATTTTTATAAATTGCATACTGTATACAGTGGTGTTAGGACAGATGTGTAATATCTGTTAATTAAAAAAAGTGAATTCATATAACTGATAAAGGTAATAATGGATATTGGCAGTGGCCTAGAAATCCCTTGTCAGAATATTCCTAGTATGATATTCTTTGCAATAAACTGTAGCTATTTCTACCATCACTTTAAACCGTAATCACACACAATTATTGGAATTATTTAAATGTGAAATAGTGTGGCTATCAATGTGAGGTTGAGCTATGTAATTAAAAGTATTAACTGTCCTGAGGGGTGACAGGAAATAGCAGATTTCCAATTGCTTTTTGAAGTATGTATTTACTTTATTTGAAACCCTAGACTGCCTGCTGAATTAATTCATATGCAGAATTGATTAATTTGTAGAGTGACTAGTAGTCCATACAAATAATTAACTGATTGTTAAATTGAAATGATTATGAAATAAATATCACTGTGGAAGTCATAAGAGCTTTTACGCTAACTCGCCAGCATCTGCAGATCTTGATTTTCCTCTAATGATTTGGTTTTGCAAAACACATTTACACTACCTAAAAAGGAGCTTCATTATACTAGGCCCGGTGGAATAGCCCAGAATGACAGTGTGTACGTTTGTGAGTGTGCGTGAGAGAAGCAAGGTGACAGAACTGCTTTAGATAAATGGTCTGTTGGTAAATCTTGGAGAGCTTCCAGTTTTCTCCTCGGGCCGGTGTGGGGCAAAGCTTTGCACCAGGGCCTTGTTGTGTTCATATGAATCTAGGATTTTGTCATGAAATGGAGTATAGTACCTGTCCCCCTTAACATGCACATTGCTATGGTAACGCTATACTGCTTAGGAAAAAAAACAACAGCCGCTAACCATACACAGTTGTTTCTCAAATTAGACTGAGCAGAAGCTAGCATGGCTGCATTTGCTTGCATTTGCTCTGCTCAGGGGGAAGTTGTTGCTGTTTGTTGAAGCGACTCCATTGTTTTCAGCTGTTAAGCATTAGTGTCATTTTCAACACATCTGCACCAGCGCTAGCTCCATTTAACATTGAACACCCACACAATATGCTGCCATCGCCCTCACTAAGCAGCTTTGCGGCCATGTGTGCCGCCTAAGTGTGTCACTTGCCTGTCTCTGGTTGCTGCTTTGCAGATGCCATGACCTTCAGCAGCTGTTAGCCGCCGTGCTAACAGTAAAGAAAGCCACTCAACTCAGGCTATGGCTTCAGGGCTGCTTTGCTAGGACTTAGCATAACATTTAGCGATTAGCTTCTACTTTTACATATATATATATATTTTTAATATTCGACTCTTCCACTGTTATTGTGGCCTGTTGTAGCAAGTATGTGGTTTTATCAGGATGTTCCTAATTTACCTAAGAGAGGCACAGTGCTTACAGAATCATATTTGTATTGGCAGCTAAATTATCAGCATGATCAATATGTCATTAGCCTCTTCTGAAATGGGTTGAAATACACATTCCACTGTCCACGGTACACACATAGCCAAGAACATTTGCATATCCAACATTTCCTCTGAAATTATTTATTAATTTATAAACTAATTAATAATTAACAAGTAGATTGTGTTCCTTTCCTACTATAACAGCTGCTGCGATTCTGTGAAGGCTTTAAATTAGACGGTGGAACATTGCTATCAGGACCTAATTCATCCACAAGATCATTAGTGAATCAGGTACTGAGGCCGGATGATTAGTTTTGGGTAATAAACTCCACTCCTACTAATGCCTGTAGTACTGGATTGTGCTGCATTTTTCTAGAGAACTCAGTTGGTCGATGCTGGGGAGGTTTATGTTCTTCTAGCCAATATTTGTTGAACGTGGTGACCTCAAGTTTCTGTGCAGTGCATTGTATGTTTTTTTCGTGATTTTCATGGAGATTAAACAAGTCTTGAGAAATGTATATTTTGTATCAGCAATGGGTGGAGCTTAAAATAAATTCCCTATTTATACGAGGTGTTTACCATTCTTCGGACCACTATATTTGTTGTGTGATAATCAACTGTATATTGCAGCAGGCTGAGAAATGCCAAAGTATTGTTTTAGTCCTGAGGGTGCTAAAGCTGCATATTGACCTGAAGGTTGCTATTGATCCTTTCAAGCGCGTCTACAAATTGCTGTTGTGCTTGTTCGTTTTTTGACCCTGAATTTCAACCTCCACACATCTGCGCTGGCCTGAAGACTTCCTGCGCCGTTTTAGAGCGTCCTGTTTGGTCTTGCTAACCTCAGCCGTGCCCAGGCTTAAGGTCACTCTCTCCAGCTTGGCAGGGAGATCATGCTGGCTGGCTGGATTTCGGAGCGGTTGTCATGGAAATGAACGCTCCCAGAGGTCCACGGACTAAGCCTGTGGACTGCACAAATAGATCGCTGGCTGATGAAGATGAGAGAGAGAGAGAGAGAGAAAGAGAGAGAGATGGAGGAGGAGAGAGAGAGAGATGTCGTTGACAAGGCAACAGTGAGACAAGACACGCCTCAATGCACCAAGGATGAATAACAGCTTTAGATGTGCTGGTGGTGGTGGTGGTGGTGGTTAGAAAAAGCAAAGACATCTAGATACATGCCACCATGCCTTTGACTATTCCTCTAAAGTGTCTCTAACGTGTCACTAAATTTCGTTAAGACATGCTCCATAATGGCACTGCAGCTAATATGTTGCAGATGGGAGCTGTATATTTCGCCTGTTTTAATCACATTTATGTGAAGGAGTTTTCTCATTGCGTATGTGTGATTAAGAAAGGCAGCAGCATCTGTTCAGACTCAGCATGGCTCTAATTCACTGACCTGCATGGTTACACTGCTCTGAGTACAGCAAAGATCCATGAAGGAAGCAAAGTATTAGGATCTATGACATCATATTTGTAAGGGAGTGATCTATTAATTATTATGATTAGTGATTAGATCATACGTTTTTCAAAAGCATGCAAACGGTAAAATGGACTTTCAAAACACATTATATGCTCCTCCAACATTTCTTTAGAAATGAAGTGCATTAAAGGTGACACAAATGATTCTGGGGAACTACTCTGCAGCTAAACAACCCTCCCTCCCTTTTGTGTTCATACAGAGGCTCCGCAGGCTCCAGAGGCGTAACAAACTGACTGTAGCTTGTGTGTAGCTGAAGTTTTACTTGTTTAGTTCTTAGTTTGAATGACCATGGACCCTCGTTTGTATCTCGATCTGTTTAGTTTTGTAGCAGTTTCAGTGTGTTTACGTTCATGCAGTTGGTGGTCTCCTGAAATAGGTGTCAGTTCCACCTTAATTAATCGGTAACTGCAAAAATAAGTCAATATTACCCACCGATGGAATAGATATTATTGATGGAATCTGTCCACCATCCAAACTCCCCCCGTTTATCAGCCGTGGCTCAGCCAGCGACACACAAAGAAAACACCTAAGCCATGTCAGACCAAGACCAAGAAGAGTTTTTTTTTTCCCTTTTCCTGAGCTAGGGCTGCATATAAGCACTGGAGTTTTTCCCGGCGTGCAAACAGACAGCAGAGCTAGCAAACACTGCCTTTTAAGTTTCACTGCAATATCTTCTTCTACTCTTCTGGGAAGACTTTATATTAGATACGTGTACATTTCTGTGAGAATCTGATGGTATTTAGCTGCAAGAACATCGGTGAGGTCAGCAGCTGATGTTGTATGATTTAGATCTGTGTCCCAAATTCTCACCCTAAAGATATCAGATGATGCTCTACAGTTCCAAAAAGAGTAGTCTGATTGTTCCACAGCCCAGTGATGGCTTTATGCCCCATCAGCCAGTGCTTGGCATTTAGCATGGTGATTTTAAGCTCTTGTGCAGCTGCTACAGAGTATGTCATTTTATTTCATGCTATTTTGTGGAAACTCTACAATCTCTGCGTGCACAGTCATTCACTCGAGTACTTTTTACTGAATTGAATGAACTAATTGTGGATGCCCTGTCTTTTTGGATCCGTTTGGAAGCCAAGCACTCAGACAGTAAAGACATTTCAGTAACAGTATACTACTTTACTGCTCAGGGAAAGCTTCTGTATTACATAATTCAGTAATCTCTTGTCTCCTGTCTGTTTTTTTTTTTTTTTTTGCAGACATACCGGTTCATACTGCTGAGGATTACTAAAAACAGGACATGAAGCTGAGACGGGTTTAAAAAGACAGAGTGGTCAGTATCTGCTTTTCTGACTTTTATTTCTTTATTTGTATGTCTCTCTCTCTCTCTCTCTCCCTCCCCCCTCTCTTTGTCTCTCTCTCTCCCTCCCTCCCTCCCCTCCTCTCTCTGTCTCTCCCCCCCTCTCTCTGTCCCCCCCCTCTCTCTCTCTGTCTCTCTCTCTCTCTCTCTCTCTCCCCCCCTCTCTCTCTCTATACACACTTACAAATAGGAGCTAATGCATAATATATGAATATATATAGTGCTTAGTGTGTATGTGCATGTTAGCTTTGCCTGTTTGAATGTTTGTGACCTGTGGTGATATTAAGGAGCCTGCTGATATGTAAATGCTTAAGAAATGCAGTATTTAATAGTCCTTTACTGACTGCTGTAATTGGATTATGTTGTTTGTCACATTCCCCTCAACTGAAATAAACAGCTGGAATTCAAACATAAAAGTCTCAAATATAAAACTGTAGCTCAGAGATGGAGCTTACAATATATTAATAGGGCTTTTCTGTTTTAGTTTATTTAACTCTAAACAGCACGGTGTTGCAGCAGGTAGGTGTCGCAGTCACACAGCTCTAGGGGCTTGGAGGTTGTGGGTTCGATTCCCGGTCCGGGTGACTGTCTGTGAGGAGTGTGGTGTGTTCTCCCTGTGTCTGTGTGGGTTTCCTCCGGGTGACTGTCTGTGAGGAGTGTGGTGTGTTCTCCCTGTGTCTGTGTGGGTTTCCTCCGGGTTCTCTGGTTTCCTCCCACGCTCCAAAAACACACGTTGGTAGGTGGATTGGAGACTCAAAAGTGTCCGTAGGTGTGAGTGTGTGAGTAAATGTGTGAGTGTGTGTTTCCCTGTGAAGGACTGGCGCCCCCTCCAGGGTGTATTCCTGCCTTGCACCCAGTGATTCCAGGTAGGCTCTGGACCCACCGCGACCCTTAACTGGATAAAGGTTACAGACAATGAATGAATGAATGAACTCTAAACAGGTTTTTTGGAAAGTAGAAAAGAATAAATCTGTGAATCAGTGAGGCTCTAGTAGTGATTTTATAATAATTATTGTCCAGTGTGCTCGCTTTCTTAAGGTGCCATGTCCTTAAAAACTTAAACTCCACCTCACTTTCTGTGAAACATGAACCTGCCACAGTCGCTCTGAAGGGGTTGAATGAGCCTTAACTACAAATGACAGGCCAGAGCGAGGGACAACAGGAGATCCACTATGTGTGTGTGTGTGTGTGTGTAGCCGAACCGTACGTCTGTGTGAAAAGGTGAACGCTCAGTCCGCGTGCTCGAAGGGAAATGCCTCGACTCGGTTTGTAATGTCCCTCTGATGAAGCAGCAGAAGGGCCGTGATTTGCATTTTCAGTACAGCACTTCGTAGAAGGGTTCATTTGGCTTTTTTTCCCCCCGCCTGCATTTGTGGAAGCCCATTACAACAAGAATGAACACTCATTTCACCTGCGTCAAAACAAAACCTTCACGACCCTAATTAACAATTCAAGGCAGATTTCCCCATAATTGTGCATTTGCGCAGCTAAAGGAGAGCAGAGATAAAAACGTATGGTCTGTCCGGCAAAACCATGTCAGGCTCACATCTGGTGTGGTATGATCCGTTGTTTAACTGTGTTTGTGGATCATGCAGTGTTGCGACATCTGGACGAGGTCACGCTGGTTTAAGCCAGGAGCCGTGAGCAGCCATGTTTGATTCAAAGCGTAGCCCGACGCAGACGCTAGGAAGCTTTAGCTCTTTGTGTCTTTGTGGAAACCAGGACAAACAAACGTTCGGGATCTAAATGCTAATGTAATTTAGCGGTGGTATTATTATTTACTATAATCATTAATGCTTATTGGCTCTAAGAGCATTTAACAGGCCTTGATACTCATTTATTATTATAATTTTTTAACCATTGCTCGTATACTCACTTTTTGAATCATTTAAACACAACTGTAGTTGCAATTTTTATATTTATATATTTATTTATTTATTTTTTAAGGCACGAGTGATGCATTAACGTATTTCCCCAGATTCTATTGCACTCTAAGCTAGTCTTAAATAACAGTGCAGCTACTAAAATGTGATGCTAATAATGCAGTCCTTGCAGAGTGCTTCTCTTTATTGTAGTTTTGCGGAAATGGCGGATATTCCCCTCTGAACTGGTCATGCCGTGGAGTCTGTCCATGGTTTTAGAGTATTTTTATGGACATACATCTCTGCTCTGTTAGCTTGGGTGGCTACGTGGAATGTAGAGCTGTGTTTAAGCTAAAAGCCTAGTTTAAGGCTGAAACGTATTTTATTTTAATTTAATTTGGTCAAATCTGAAGGCCTACACTGCTGAAATGTATTTTAGTATACACTTCTACACTTTAGTATAGCTTCTGAGCAGTAAACTTCACAAAATATGGACACTTCACACATTGGACCTTCTTTTTGATGGATATTAATAACCCTTAAAAAAAAACCTTGCACATTTTGCATTTACATAGAATTATTCACCACTACACTGCAGACAGTCTGATTATTTACACATACTCCATAGCTGTATTATGTTGTATATTATTTTGTATTTTATTTCTATTTATTTAGAACTCGATTTGATCAATAGATTTCCACAATGTCCCATATTTATATATATTTCTGTTTATTTCAGACTCTATCTAATGCTGATTTATGCTAGTTGTCCTGTGTATGTGACAAATAAGCTTTAATTTGACTTGACCCCAGTGTAACAAACAAATACTCGAGTGATACAGTGATTTACTCTAACGTTGGTCAGCTCTTGTCTCAGACTGATCTTATTTCTGTTGTTCAGCCAGTGAAGGCCATACGTGAATCTATTCTGTATGTGTCTCACAAACGGTTAATAATAGAGACAACTCCCACGGGCTCAAGTCCAGCTGGAGCCTGTGGTAGTGAGGTTATAAACTGTTGTTATTGGTCATTTCTTCATTAAAAAGCGAGGTGGAAGCACACGGGATAAAATAATAATAAAAAAACCCAATTTGAAAACCGTATTGATGAGTCCACACTGTTTTTAATTACAGCTGTTAGCGGCTGATTTCCTACTCCACGCCTATGTCATTTCCTCCTCAGAAAGTGGAGGAGTGGCACATGGGAATCTATTCTGGTGAAGATCAATCTCGGATCGATGGTCCTGCCTCCAGTAATGGACAGTGGCTCCTGGTTAGAGTTTTATATGAATGCGGCCACCACTGATTTATGATAAAACCCCTATTCAGATATCAGACGCTTTAAATAGGTGCTGCAATTGCTCAGGCCCAGGCTGGTAGTAACGGACAGTTGCTTTTTTTGCTGGAATTGTAAACAGTCACGACTACCGCTGATTTATGATGAAGGGCTGACCGGAGAAAACGAGAGGTGGAGAGATGATTAATTGTTGTTTATTGGTC
This sequence comes from Hoplias malabaricus, assembly GCF_029633855.1. Lineage (NCBI taxonomy): Eukaryota > Metazoa > Chordata > Actinopteri > Characiformes > Erythrinidae > Hoplias > Hoplias malabaricus. Next base: position 24,306,455 of record NC_089818.1, on the reverse strand, counting down.
ATTTCCTCTTTCAGGCTGCAGTCATTTCCTCTTTTAGAAATTAAGGCCCACAGAGATCTATTCTGAAGAAATCAGTTTGTCTTGAGGCCAGTAATGGACACAGACTGAGGAATATTAGAGGTAGGGCGATTATAAATTATTATTATTATTATATGCTAATTTCCAATTCCAGGCTGATGTCTTTTCTGCGCAGTCATGTCTTCGGACCGTCTCTCCTGGTTAGGACCGGTGCAGACTAGACGTGTCCCCCCCCTCCTGATTTATGATTAAAGGCCAACAGGAGATACACAGATGTTTGATTAATGATTCATTATTGTTAATGGCCTTTTTTCCTTCTTAGAAAATGAAGGCACGTAATGAGTTTCGGTGTTAATTATTTCTGAAAAGATTATCTTAATATTTTAATAACAATGATTTTTTAACATATTTCGATACGCAGCACTGTGCAGGAGTCTGAGGCCCCTGAGATAGTGATATATATTTAAACTAATGCCTCCTCAGTGAGTGTGGGGCTGGTGTAAAGCTGTATATAATCACAGTAAACACAGATTAATAATAATATAAAACACATCAGAAATATAAGATAATGTTTCTCTATAAAGCAGTGGGTGAGACTGAGTTTGAAGAACAATGTCCACAGCAAACATCATTTAAAGTCATTATTGATTCACCACCAAAAGTAGGCACTGGATGATCACCTCAAATAATACACACTCCACAAGGACAGAGTTAAACACATTCACACACAGAGGATCACACTGGAGTCATGTGACTGGGTTTATTCTAATGAGGGGCGTTATTTGTTGTTTGTTTGTTTGTGTTTTAACAAATAAACACTTACTGCTCAAATAAATACCTTTTTAAATCATAATCTCTGGGGCTTAAAAACATTTCCTACATTTTGACATTGTTTACTGTGTCTTTCACTGAGTAAAGTTCATTACAGGACGCTGCCATCAGTTAAATGCACTCAATTTCAAATTTAGTTTAAAAATATGAATACTGACAAAGCCATTGTATTTGACGGTGATGTCATGGTTCTTGGCAGTTTGTTTATTAGTGGGTTTTCTATTGTTCGTAGCAATATCAGAATTATATCATATCAATAAAGACTAAGGAATATATTGTGATGTAAATGATCACATCGTCGAGCCCTTCTGATTGATGTCTTTTCTTCTTTAAAGAAATTTCTTAGGGACAAAGAAAAAAAGTCCACTCCAAATGCTAACGGACAGTGGCTCCTGGTTAGGATTTTTTATGCCGGTGGCCAGCACAGATTTATGGTAATCTCAGTCTGATTGATTATATCTCCCTGCCTTAAATAGGACCTGCTATCGCTCAGTCCCATGGAGAGTCTGGGGGCACTGTAGCTGTGCTTCGTATGGTGTTATACATCAGAAATGAACTGTCCAGAAGCTGCGTAGTAAGGAAGGAGTTATGTGTGGATGGAGGTAATATCAGACATGATATTCGTTGGCTCTCGCACCTGCACACGCCCCGAAATGAGGGAAATCGATTTCACTGGTGCAGATATTGACCTGCGCTGGGGTGTTTTGCAGCGTTTTTTTTTTTTTTGTGGCAGGGGAATCTTCAGCCTCTGGTGAAATATCCACCCTCCCCCATCGCTCAGACACACTCACACTGTTCACCGCTACTAAAGTGAAGACCAGCCAGTAAAACACACACTGCTTGGGAAGTTTTCAATAATTAATGGGCCCCTCGTGAAAAAATCCATATCTGCGATGGTTGAATGGTAGCACAAGTGCTGGAGATTAATGCCACAATGGATTACACCAACGTGGAAGTGCTCCACAGCACTTAGACATAGATTCCTTTCAGAGTGGACTGTTCATTATGAGCTGAACAGAGTGTAAGCAATTCTTCTGTGATATTGTAAGATATTAATTACGTAATAATGGGGAAAGATTTCTGCTTTGCTCGGCTCTACTATATCTGTTCTGCATTTGTAAGTGTTTGTGTCCTCCACTGAAGCAGATACAGCATGATTTTGTGTATGTTTTACTTACAGATCTATTCCCTGCCAATATCAATCAGCCTGTGTATTTCATTTAATGCAGATAGGCGTCATACAGGGTGGGCTATTTATATGGATACACCTTAATAAAATGGGAATGGTTGGTGATATTAACTTCCTGTTTGTGGCACATTAGTATATGGGAGGGGGGAAACTTTTCAAGATGGGTGGTGACCATGGCGGCCATTTTGAAGTCGGCCATTTTGGATCCAACTTTTGTTTTTTCAATGGGAAGACACATCAAACCTATTGGGAATTTCGAAAGAAAAACAATGGTGAGCTGGGTTTTAAACTACAGATACTGGAAGCCTGTGCTAGCATTTCTCCTGTGGTGTTGCTATCAGTGTGTGAAGAGTGGGAGAACAATGGGCAGCACTTTGAACACATTTTATAAGTGGTCAGAAACTTGTAAATAACTCATGAAAGAATAAAGTTACATTAAAACCAAGCACACCTTTGTTTTCTTGTGAAATTCCCAATGAGTTTGATGTGTCATGTTATGGCAATTGTCTAAATGCAACCAGGAAGGAAGACTGATTCTCAGGAAATCAGAGGAATAAAGACACAGAGTCAAGTATTCACTCCAATATCCAGTTTATTCAAACATTTGTTGCAGTATATATAGGACCCCAGTCACGTACACCCTACGGTCATGTGCCCCTTCTGCACGTACACCAAGCACCATGTGTACCATGTGTCAGGAACATTGGTACATCACGTCTCATTCACAAATCCAGACATTCCCTTAACTGGCATCTTATGCTATAAATGTATCTGTTGTCTTGTTTCCTCTTGTCAGCATAAGGTTTGCAGACGGCGAGGTCAAGTTTTCTTCAACATCTTTATTAGACTCAAATCTGTCTAGAGATGTTACTTCTCTAATTTAACTACAGAAGTGCATTGTTAAGCACTTTCCTTCTCCACTCCAGGGTCATGTCCTGAGTACATCATGTGAGAAGCACTTTAAGGTCATGAGCTTAAGCACAATATGTTCTATACTTCAATCAGGATGTATGTGTCTATAACAATCATTATAGAGTATATTGGTGGATTATTATCATTATTTACAATGTTATATTGCATTAACCTGTCACATGTCCCTCTTCCCATTGAAAAAACAAAAGTTGGATCCAAAATGGCCGACTTCAAAATGGCCGCCACAGTCACCACCCATCTTGAAAAGTTTCCCCTCTCCCATATACATTGGAACATCTACTAATGAACGCCTATACTAACGAACCTTCCAAGATACGAACCGGGCATTTGAATTTTTTGCCTCCACCAACGAACCATGACTCTAGAAACGAACCCGAGCCTCCACCGAGCCGGCGGCTGGAAATGGCCACTGACCCCAATAGGCGAGTCTCCCAGCACCCCCAGACATGAGTGAGCTTTTAAGATTAGCACATTGTAGCTTTAGCACTTTAGCATTAGCGTAAATTCGTGCTAAGTTAAGCCGTATCTACGCTTCGTCTCCCCACATTCACCGCCTACTCTCCGTTATTCCACCACCCCCCACCTCCCGTCATACAGCCAGTGCCTGTGTTACGGACAGATCAAACGTAACCCAGTGTTAGTATGGAGGAAGTTTAATCACTGTTCTATACAAAGTCACCATTTTTTAAGTAGATAACAACATAGTCACTATTACAGTCGGCTTCACCAGCGCCTCTGCTCTTTGCTGTTGGACCCATGCACAGTGCTAGGGGTCTTAAGCTGTACAGCTCCGTTTTCTAAAAAGATTCAGCAGACGAGAAAATAAGGCCTTGTGCTGTGGTCTAATTCCAGACGTGGGAAACCCAAGGGCGGTTTCTCCTCCCCCCCGACCATCGGAGGGTCAAAAGTTCAGCTCAATGACATAAAGTCAGAAATGAATTTTTAATACAATGTCTATGTCCTGTATAATAAATGTCATAGGGTTGTACTTTAAGTCGCTGTGGCCCGAGTAGATGCCTGCTGTGATAGTGTTAATCAGGAGTAGGCCATGGTCTTGTGTGGGAGGTGATGGTGGGGGGGGGGGGGGTGTCCCTTTGTTTTGCTGAATGTGCTGAACACTTAAGTCTTATTTCTGTGATTATTAACCCATGCCACTGCCTCAGCGTCACACACCAGAACTATGGTCCATCAGACATGTGCTGTACTGGTGTTAACAGTAAAACAGTAGCTGAAGGCTGTGCTGTGCCACCAGTGGCGGATGCTGGTCTTTCAAGGAGGGGGAGCTCAATTTCGGCCTACATCATAAAATGTGTCGGTTTATTTATACGTAAATTCTACCCTCCGTTCCTTTTCAAGAAAATGATCTGTGACCCTGTCGTACCAACAAGGCGTCTTTTCCAGGGACTTGACTAGTGTCCTCTCAATGGCCAGCAGAGCTAGGCTGCTTAAACGGCCTTGGCCCATGTGAAGTGTGTCCGCCTGTGAGTGCTTTGTGACGGTGGAGGGGCTCAGCAGCACCCGCTGGACAGAAACTGTGATAGAAGTCAGTCTCCAAACACAAGCAGCTACAAAAAGATCTTTACACCAAAGGATCGCTGATTCGCTCATTTCGCTGTCAATCAAAAAGGGACTCAGCCTCACACAGATCATCCAATCATCATGCAGAAGCTGAGCGTCCGGGCCAGCCGAGGCCAGCCCACTGCCCCATAGACCCCCAGAGACGCTGAGCGTCCGATGGGCGGGACAAAGCCCAGCATTTATCCAATGACTCGTCTCGTTTCGCTGCACTTCGCTGCTTCTCTATTGAACTCTGTGGACACTGTTTAAAGCACTGTGAAGCTGCAGGAATGATTGAGAGGAAAGCTGTGTCTTTACCAGTGATAAGAAGCTGATTCTGAACAAAAGTTGAGCGCGTTGTAGTGCGTTTTTATTCAATGACATGTACACACAACAGAATATATTTGATCACTTATTTTTACATTTTAGGGGAAGCTGAGCTTCACTTGCAGTCTTAGAGCAATCGCCTCTGCCACCTTTTGGAGCAGAGCAAAAGCAGCTCAGAGAAAAATGTTGCTTGTTTTCGCCAGCAGAGCAAACAAAGAAAAACATAGATTGTTTTTAGCTCGCATTTTCCTTGGAATGGAGAAGTTATCTCACAACTTCTGCAAACTTACATAAGTATGTAACCCTTTAGGACCCCTTCCCCAAAATATATATAACCCAGTGTAACAAACAGAAATTAAAAATGTAAGTTCCTGAATTGAGTTTTATCCAAATGCACTGTTCATTAAAAGTCTGTTGACCTTTTATAGAACTCTGTTTGGGAGGTTCACATTCACATTACAGACTAATGCAGTGAAGTATCAAAAAGTGTTTTTTCTGTGACATCTGTTGAACCCCTGTAGCCGTATTTTGAGACCTGAACTATTTCTAAGATTAAACAAGTCTAAGTTTAACTCTTCTTTCTCTCTGCAGTGTGTCTGGACGATCGTGTGTGAAGTCCTGCCATGGCTCCTCGTCCTTCCAGAAGCCCACCTGGGCTCTGTGTGTTTTCTTCGGCCCACCTGCTCCTGTTAGCGGTCGTGCTCTTCTCCCTCGCCAGCACCTGCCATGCCTTATGTACGTCTCTGAGGTTTTAACGGCTTTATTAACATGCTCGAGTCGCTATGGAACCAAACCAGTGTGTGTGTGTGTGTGTGCGTGTGAGCGTGTGTGAGCATGTGTGTGTGAGCGCGTGTGCGTGCGTGTGTGCGTGCGTGTGTGTGAGCGTGTGTGTGTGTGTGTGTGTGTGTGCGTGCGTTTGTGCGTGTGTGTGTGTTTGTGTGTGCGCACGCATGTGTGTGTGTGTGTGTGTGTGTGCGTTTGTGCGTGTGTGTTTGTGTGTGTGTGTGCGTTTGTGCGTGTGTGTGTGTGTGTTTGTGTGTGCGCACGCATGTGTGTGTGTGTGTGTGTGTGTGCGTTTGTGCGTGTGTGTGTGTTTGTGTGTGCGCGCGCATGTGTGTGTGTGTGCGTGTGTGTGTGTGTTTGTGTGTGTCTGTGTGTGTGTGTGTGTGTGTGTGTGCGCGTGTGTGTGCGTTTGTGCCTGTGTGTGTGTGTGTGTGCGCTTGTGTGTGCGTTTGTGCGTGTGTGTGTGCGCTTGTGTGTGCGTTTGTGCGTGTGTGTGTTTGTGTGTGTGTGTGTGTGTGTGTGTGTGTGTACATATCCTTCTTCATTTTAAGCATTTCTGTGTAATGTATAATTCTAATCCTCCTGCTCTTCTGCAGTTTTATGGGAGCTGCTGCATAGTATTAATACAGACCATTTTAATTTGATTATTTTTTAAAAATAAATAAAGTTTTAATGCGCTACGTTCATGACTGTTAATATCAAAACATCACAACATTAAAATCACCGTCTTTAACTCGTCCAAATCAAACTACTTTTTTTATTTAATGAAACGAATGCATCAACAATTCAATTCTTCAAACTCAAAATTTCCAAGTTACTTCATTTTTAGGGCGACTTTCTGTTGAATAAAATGATTGTCATTTTTAATACGACACAACGGTAAACATATAATAACAAAAGAGGGGAGGATGTTTGCATTTTGAGAAAGTATATTACACAAGTGTGTGTGTGTGTGTGTGTGGAAACAGCGGGAGATGTTTTCTGTTAATGAACTAGCTGGAGTGCAGCTATGTGGTAAGGGTAAATTGATATGTCAAGGTTGACGAGGCCACAAGTGTGCTTAACACTTGACATTAAATTGCAATGCCCGACATGAACCTGCATCTATTAGAACGTGACGAGTGTGACAATGCCTGTCTTTTTCCGGCGCCACTGCACCCATATGATTATCTGCTCTCTCTCCCAGTTCCTCCGAGTCTCTTAAAGGTGACACTTCGATGGAAAATCTGATTCACTCTTTCCCCAAATGTAGTCACTCAGCTGAGGCATATTCAGTGTCTGTGGTTTTCTTATTCTCTGTTGCACTAGAGCTGTGTATAATATAATGCAGAGTACAACAAATAGACATTAATAGCAACAGACTAGCATAGGATAAGCAGCTGGAATACCTAAACCATCTCATAATTACCTCACACTACGTCCAGCTCTGTTGTAATCTGAAGTAGTCTTGTGTATGTGGTTTCTGAAGCTCTGTAACATATCATCATCTGAAGAATATGACAAAATTATGGACAGTGTGAAGCCCTGGGAGCACACGACCCTGGGAGCATAGGTGCCTATAAATATAGACTCCTAGGAACGTAGGACCTTGGAAACATTGGGCAATAAAAACATAGGACCTTGGAAAATTGAACCTTGGGAACCAGTGACGCTGGGGAAATGAGACCCTGGGAACATAGGTTACGCTGCGCATGCAGGAACACATTAACACTTAGCTGATTGCTTCCATGTTAGCTCCATTAGCTTCAAAGCTCCCTGTCTCAGCTGATTGACTATATGTGGCTTAAAAGGAGAAATTTGTGACTATTTGATACTTTGCCAGACTTTGCCTGACTGGGGACAATACAACTCACCTGAATGCTGACTTTCAGAGCACATTAATCTGTTTATAGTAAAGCCGCCGCTAATTATGATCTGCTAAATATGCCTGCTGCACCTCGCTAGCATCTGATTATCATTTCTGGTCATCAGATTGTTGCTGATCATCCGGCACGCGTGCGCTGGAGATGATTACACTTCCTCCTCCTGCTAGTATTCCTCCTCCTTGATTGGTCTTTGATGGCGGTTGTCATGGAGATGGTGCGCGCCGGAGAGCGTGACATCATTGGTTAAGACGTAGCGGCTCTTGGGCTCACTCCTCAAGGTTGCCGCTGATGTCTTTGTTTCTTTGTTCTCTGGGATGAAACGGAACGACTGATCAAATGAAAGACTTTGTTAGAGAGAGTGCGCAGGTCAGAGTGTCCAGGAGTGCAGCGGAGTGTGTGTGTGTGTGTGCCG
>NC_089818.1:24251040-24293540 GCF_029633855.1 Hoplias malabaricus | reverse complement strand
TGTGTTTGAAGACGGTAAATGACTATGCAGTGTGTGACTTGGGAGGATGGTGGTTTTACGCTGAGCCTGAAGCTTGAAGGGCTCAAGGCACGGATTGGGTTTTGACCATTGCCAGGTAGGAAGAGGCTGGTCCGTATTTCGTAGGGGGAGCATTAGGCTGTTAAATCTGCTGTAAGCAGCTGCTGGAAGCCAGTGAAGGGAGCTCAGCAGTGGAGAAACGTGAGTGAAGATTGAAGACCAGCCGTTACTCTACTGCCTCTGGACATTTACTGTCTTTGGAAGCTGTGAAACTGCACAGGACGTCCATGCACCGGTCTTCAGCCAAATCTGTTTTATTCTCTAATAAATCACTGATTCTAAACTTTGGAACGATAGCGTACACTATCTCTGTTTTCTAGTATTTTCTTTTATCAAATGATGTTCCCATTTGGTCTGAAATTTCACGAAGAATGGACCAATAGAAATGCTCTAAAATGACTTTGACGTTGCCAGTGGATCACATTTTTACCATTTTTGAAATTTGGCTTAAAGTCATCAAATCCTCACAGCAGTGGTCTAACGTCTAGTGTGAATCCAAGCGAATACAAGCCCTAAGCTTTTCTTTTTTGAAGAAGTATTGGATGAGCAGGTGTTTAATAAGTTTTCACGTGAAAAAAGAGAAGGATCTCAGTTAGTCGTATGTTTTTTAAACGGTCTCTTTTGTCTGCCGTTACCTCCAGCGAGGAGCTGTGTTTATTATGCATGGCAGCGAGTTAAAGTCGTCTCTCTAAGCTCTTAGCCTTTCCACCCGAGTCAGAAGAACACAAAGCCAGCGTCTTCCGTGGCCGTGCACAATGGCATCTGCACACGCGGAGTGCAATTAAAACGCTCATAAAACCAGAGAATATTCCTCCCACCCCTTGCTGCCTGAAGCCAAGAACAAACTATTGCACTCTCCACGAAAATCTGAAATGCAAATAGGGATCAAAACACTAACAACACTGCGCAGTATGTTCCCCTACACTTAACAAGTTCTGGAATGGAAAGCTCAGGAACGGGTTCACGTGTGCTGTACATTAAACGGATATATCTGTGTACATCTGTGTCCTGGAGTGAAGCTCTGATGGTGGCCATGACTCCACGTTAATTTTGTATCAAAGCACCTGATAATGACATGGTAATTTGTTTATTTATTCTTTAATGTTGTGCATTGTTGTATAGAATATTTTTATATGTGCTATGAAAAACACTTTACTTTGTTTTAAATAAATGTGCACACATTTAGACACATTTCATTGTTTTATTTTATGAATCTCAGAAAATGCTGTATTTAAGATTCAAATTAATTTCTATTATTTCTAAGATTCAATTAATTAATACGTTTTTATAATAATAATGTAAATCATCCAAGAATTTCAAAGCTCTACATCCCTTAATGTAGACCGCTAGTCTCTAGAATTACAGGATTTCTGATTGGGGGAAATGAATGGAAATATATGCAAATCACCGCTGTTTGCTGATATGTTTTAGAAATGTCAGATATACAGGGTGGGCAATTTTTATGAATATACCTTAATAAAATGGGAATGGTTGGTGATATTAACTTCCTGTTTGTGGTACTTTTCAAGATGGGTGGTGACCATGGCGGCCATTTTGAAGTCGGCCATTTTGGATCCAACTTTAGGTTTTTCAATGGGAAGAGGGTCATGTGACAGATCAAACTTATTGGGAGTTTCACAAGAAAAACAATGGTGTGCTTGGTTTTAACGTAACTTCATTCTTTCATGAGTTATTTACAAGTTACTACGGATACTGGAAGCCTGTGCTAGCATTTCTCCTGCTTTGAACACATTTTATAAGTGGTCAGAAACTTGTAAATAACTCATGAAAGATAAAGTTACGTTAAAACCAAGCACACCATTGTTTTTCTTGTGAAATTCCCAATTAGTTTGATGTGTCACATGACCCTCTTCCCATTGAAAAAACAAAAGTTGGATCCAAAATGGCTGACTTCAAAATGGCCACCATTGTCACCACCATCTTGAAAAGTGCCACAAACAGGAAGTTAATATCACCAACCATTCCCATCTTATTAAGGTGTATTCATATAAATGCGCCCCCCCCACCCCCGTAGAAATGTCTAGAGAAAGATGCCACAACCTCAGCTGTCTGTAATGGTTCACTTTGTGAAGATACTTCAGTCCTCTTTGCTTTATTCTGAATGCTGCAGACTATAGAGTTTGACGAAGGCGCTGGGGCAGTGCTGCGCATCCAGCCTCTCCGAGCTCCACGAGACGAGAACATATACGAGTGTGTGGCCCAGAACAGCGAGGGCATAAAGACCATCACCTCCAAACTGTCCATCATCAGAGGTGAGTGCCAGCTTTCAGTATCTTCATCAACATCACTGCCATACAGCGAGGGGCCGTATATCTTACACCATACTCTCTGCAGTTTTATTATCATTTACTGCCTTCGTTTCACTGCTCTGAATCTTGCTCTTCAACTTTTGTCCGACCTGTAAATGTGGTCAGTTACACAAGAGTCGGCTAAAACGTAAACGGAAAGATGTAATTAAAAAAATGTAAATGTGTAAATGCAAATATGATCTTTGGTTTTCTAAAGCTGTGTTTTTATTTTCCCATGAATTAGTTATGCATGCTTCCATAGACAGCTGGAACAAGTCCTTTCAGGCCTCTGGGATTTCTTTTTAGAATCTAAATTCATTTCGTTGACAAGGATTTTGCCCATTTTTCTTGCAGTGGCTCACATTAAGACAGAAAGTAAACCTTAGATGTAAATACATTTAAGGCAAGGTCCATATACTACACTCACTCACTCATTTTTAATGAACTGTAACAGGTGGGGTGCTGTTACTGAATATAATGTTGATCTCTGATGTCTAGTCATATCATTCGTGTAGTTGTGTGTATCAAAACAGTCCTGAGAACATTAGAAACATATGAAAGATATGAGCTGGTGTATTTTGAAACATGAAACTGTTACTACAAAGGCACCTAACCTCCAGCTGGTCCCTGGGCACCGTGGCTAGGGCATGTGTGCTCACTGCCCCCTAGTGTTCACTAGTGTGTAGGAGTGTGTTTCACTGCCTGACTTGGGTTAAATGTGGAGATCCTTCTGTGTGCAGAACAGTGGCCAATAAAGTGATTCTGAATTCAAAGCTATGGACTTTAGAATTGTGGATGGAGAATGCGAGGAAATTGAACCCAAACACTGCATGGAAAATGGATGTTCTGGATGTGTTTAGATACTCACATTTAAATCACAATCTCTCAGCATCCCTCTTTTTCTCAATCAAACTGTATTTTAAACACGCTCACTCCCAATCACTCATTCATCACGTTCATGTGTTTTACGATGTGCACACCACCTACTCATGCCCTGTCCTCCACCTGGCCTCTTTCCCTGTGCTTTGATTCGATTGGAAGTAACCTTTAAGATGAGAAGGGGAAATGGAACTTTAATGGCGTGGAGCGAGAGGAGCAGTGGTCCTGAGTTTTCGTTCTTTAACGAGCTCTGGACGGGGGAGCATCATGCCGTGAGGAGTGGGAGGACGGAGATGAAGGCAGTAATGAATTTGTTAGTCTGGTAATGAAGTGCGTCACATTGGCAGTCACAGTGTATTTAGGCAGCGAGGATTGGCACCGTCGCCCCTGTCTGTCACATCCCCCGGCAGCCAACTGGAGGGGAATTTTATCTTCAACGACAAGGCCATGGAAGATCGCTGTGCCCTGTGTGATCTCAAAGCTTTTCTGGTCACTTTTGATTTAATTAGTCCAGTTTATTATTGTAATAGGGAGTGCTGCAGACAAACAAAAAGTCTGGATCCCAGCGTGGAGCAACAGAGCATTTTTTACTGAGGGTTCTTTATCCCCTTATTTACAGTCTCCTCACATTTCAGCTATTGTTTCAGTGATGTCTTATTTTGACTTTGGCGTGGATTGATGTACTGAGAGAGATCTTCCTCAGAATTAAACAAGCTGCTCTTGTTACTGGGCCTTTAAAGCTGAATGAGGTGTCTTCTGACTCGCTGCTCCGTATTGTTCTTTGTTCAGAAATCAGTCCAGGCTCCAACAGTTCTTATAACTTCAATCTGAATATTGATTCCAAATTCCAGTTGAGTCACGAGTCACTGTGGTGTGTGTCTGGTCTGTATCGAGGCCTGGGACCAGGTGCTGCCGTGGACAGATGTGTGTGAGGGCATTTTTAAATAATAAACAAAAGTAGTGAGGGATTACTGTAATGTGTTTTAAAAATAAACGTTTTGTCATATTCACAAGAATATCCTAAATCTCATGATATGATTTTAGGGCCATGTTGCCCTCCACAAATGTGTGTTACCATCATGTGAGGCATCCGTCGCCTGGTGGTGAGGAACTGGGCGTGTAACCGGAAGGTTGCCGGTCGCCAACGACCTTTGCCCAGAGCTGGCAGGTCATGACTGAAGTGTCCTTGAGCAAGGCACCTAACCCCCTACTGCTCCCTGGGCGCCGTGGCTAGGGCCGCCCACTGCTCCGGACATGTGTGTTCACTGCCCCCTAGTGTTCACTAGTGCGTGTAAATGTGTGTTTCACTGCCCGGATTGGGTTAAATGCAGAGTTTCCTCTGTGTTTAAGCACCGTGGGTAATTAAGTGATTCTGAAGTCTTCAGTATTTATCGGTTTTGTTTATTGGAAGCTGCTGACAGACTTGTTTTGGAGTCTGCAATGTCTGGTAATGTTTTGCACTTGCGGAGCCCTTCACAAGACTCTACACCCACACTGCTTTTGTCTCTGTGTCTCATGTGGACTCCTCTAGATGTAGTCCGGATAGTTTCAAAATATACATTACACTCGCTAGTTGCAGCGCTGTTAAGGACTGGCGCCCCCTCCAGGGTGTGTTCCCTCCTTGCGCCCAATGATTCCAGGTAGGCTCTGGACCCACCGCGACCCTGAACTGGATAAGGGTTACAGATAATGAATGAATGAACTTGCTAGTTTCTCTACCTTCAGTGAAGTCAGTGTTTGCTACTTGGCACTGAACTGTACAGAGCTCTGGTGGCAAAAGGACACGTTTATCAATATTTGAACCCACACTGCACCGAGAGTCAAACACAGAGCCAGGGATGGGAGGATATGTTTTCAGCACACCTTCTCTTGGAGATCAGAAAATGTATTTCAGTGGGCCATGAATTCACCGGGTAAAATGTGCCTTTGCGGTGGTCTCATGGTAGTTTCTGTGAACGATGCAGTGATGAAGTAAACATCGTTACTGTTTACACAAATATGTTTTATCGCTTAGTTTAAACATCACCCCTCTCCTTTGATCATACTGAATGAGAAGTGATAAAGGAAGTGCTAAATTCTCCTTTTTTACCCATATGGCTTGTTCAGTTTGAAGAGTAGTTGCGGATTCGTGCTCAGTGAAGCTCACGAGGACATATGGACTGTAGGAAATGTCAAGGTGGCTGTAAGAATTTGAGTTGTTGAACGCTGAAGACATGGTGAAAATGGCCACTGCCAGACTGCCTCCAATTTCTGCTTTGTGACATCACCCAAGCTCAGGGTGTGTGTGTGTGTGTGTGTGGGTGTGTGTGTGTGTGTGTGTGTGTGGGAGTGTGTGTGTGAGTGACATCCAGGGCTGAACAATGAATAGAATAGAAGTGGTTGTGAATTACTCTGAATGAAATCTTTTAACCTTAACGTCCAATTAATATTTCCCTGTGTCCTGTCATTCTCCGCTGTTTGAGAAAGACTAGATTGTAGACGGTGCTGATAAGCGACATTATTCACCGTTATCCTTTTTTTCTTGTACATCTTCTTCTTTCTTCTCGAGGTCCCTTTGTGAATTGCAAGAGCTTTTATTTCGTAAAAACGGCCACAACGTACCGCTACCTTAACGTTTCTGAAATCATTCTATTGCTTTAAATGAAATGAGCTCTTTTTGTTGTTGTGCTTTTAAGTCTGATATATGTAAATGAGGTGTGTTCTGACGGGCCGCCCTTAAATATGCCTCATTCAGAAAGCAGTCCAGGCTCCTTGCATTGTTAACATTATGTGCTGGGCTCAAACAGCTCTGGCTTCACATTCACACACATTGATGGGATTCAGAACGTGTGATTTATTTCAGAAAGGGGCTGTTTTTGGGTTATATTCCGTATGTGGCTTGTATGGACTGCAGTGACCAGTACGTTTTGAAACTATAGTGTGTGTGTGTTCCACATGCTCTGTGTTGTAGACTCAGCCCTGGAAAAAAAGGGTAGAAGACCTGGAGCTTAAATGAAGAAAATAATCACATTTAAATCACAGTAATGACCAGAAACTACGAATAAGATATTTTTCCTGACTCCTTCAGCCCCAGTGACCACTGGCAGAAATCTCTAGGTGGGGGGGCATTTTACATTAAAACTCTCATAGATTAGTTCTCACTGAACTGGAAACTCATTCACAGCCTGCAAATGGGGGGAAGGGTGAAGGAAAGGAGAGAAAGAGAGATTGATGGAGGAGGAAAGATTGAAGGAAGAGAGAGAGAGAGAGAGAGAAGGATTTGGCAGGGTGGAGAGTGGCAGAAGGCTGAGAATCAGGGGAATAGGCAGCTGCCATTACTGCAGCAGAAACACACACACACACACACACACACACACACAGTACCCAGCTTGCACATTTACATCTAAACTGCCTCCATGTGTGTGTTAGGTTTCTCTCTGTGATGAGATGCCTCTGTGCACCTTGCCATTTGTACTTATTTTATTGGAGAATGTGTTTCTAGCTGTGTGTGTGTGTGTGTGTGTGTGTTTGGTTACATAAATGCCATGTTTGTCCACGTTCTTATATAGTTCTGGGCAAAAGTCAGAGACCACCCAGTTTAATTAATGATTCTTAATCAAGAAAATGTAGGCACAGTGGAGCAGCAGGTAGTCTGTCACACAGCTCCAGGGTCCTGGAGGTTGCGGGTTCGAGTCCCGCTCCGGGTGACTGTCTGTGAGGAGTGTGGTGTGTTCTCCCTGTGTCTGCGTGGGTTTCCTCCGGGTGACTGTCTGTGAGGAGTGTGGTGTGTCCTCTCTGTGTCTGCGTGGGTTTCCTCCGGGTGATTGACTGTGAGGAGTGTGGTGTGTTCTCCCTGTTTCTGTGTGGGTTTCCTCCGGGTGACTGTCTGTGAGGATTGTTGTGTGTTCTCCCTGTGTCTGCGTGGGTTTCCTCCGGGTGACTGTCTGTGAGGAGTGTGGTGTGTTCTCCCTGTTTCTGCGTGGGTTTCCTCCGGGTGACTGACTGTGAGGAGTGTGGTGTGTTCTCCCTGTGTCTGCGTGGGTTTCCTCCGGGTGACTGTCTGTGAGGAGTGTGGTGTGTTCTCTCTGTGTCTGCGTGGGTTTCCTCCGGGTGATTGTCTGTGAGGAGTGTGGTGTGTTCTCTCTGTGTCTGTGTGGGTTTCCTCCGGGTGACTGTCTGTGAGGAGTGTGGTGTGTTCTCCCTGTGTCTGCGTGGGTTTCCTCCGGGTGACTGTCTGTGAGGAGTGTGGTGTGTTCTCTCTGTGTCTGCGTGGGTTTCCTCCGGGTGACTGACTGTGAGGAGTGTGGTGTGTTCTCCTTGTGTCTGCGTGGGTTTCCTCCGGGTGACTGTCTGTTCTCCCACATTCCAGAAACACGCGTTGGCAGGTGAAATATGTGACTCAAATGTGTCTGTAGGTGTGAGTGTGTTAGTGAAAGTGTGAGTGTGTGTGCTCCGCACCCACCTCGACCCTGAACTGGATAAGGGTTGCAGACAATGAATAAATGAATGACTAATCAAGAAAAAGCAGGAAACCTATAACAGAAGAATGACTCAAAATACTTTAGAACATTAATTTCAAATTTATAAATATTTAATTTCTCCTCTCTTTACATTTGTGCACCCTCTGGGCACTTAAGACTTTCGTTCTTTGAATTTTAAAATCAACCACTTTCAGCTTTGTCTTCCTAACAGTAGCTGTTCCCAAAGATGACCCTGAATATATCAGCGCTCCAAAGCCAAGGCTGTATTCCTCGGCCACTACGAAGGCTGTTCCTATTAGAAAGCTCCTCTGAATATGTCTGAGAATTACAGTCTGCGCTTAGCGTGATTTCAAGGAGGGAACTGTTGTATACTTCTAGGCCTTCAATTGCCCACAGCTCTCCGTGGAGTTATCCACATTTCCCCGGACAAATGACAAACAAGAAACAAAAAAGCTAAGGCCTCCACAATGGAGGCTGTATTAAAGCATAAGTAGCATGTGCTCCAGAGCTGGTCCCGTGCTCTGAGTGAAGGAGCTCTGTGGAGGAACGATAAAGTACACAGCACGGCAGAACAGACTCGCCTCACCAATGCATTTAAACTGCAACGGAAGTAGAACTTCTCCAATGATATCACTACGCCACCTTTGTTCAGCCACTTAACCGTGTGACATAGTTAACTTCCGTCTGTCAGTAGCACGTCTTCAAACGAGTTTACACCTCTCTGCAGTTTTGTGCCTCTGTCTTTCGAATGCTTACGTCTAAAGAAAGAAAGCACATTAAGAATTGTACTTTGCGCACGGTCCACTGTACATCAGCGCATTCAGACGGTCCGGAGTGAATTCCGTCATTTTAAATGGCACACATTCACACACTGCTGGTGCAGGCTTCAGTTGTACACTCACAGCTTCTATAATCTCCATAGTAAACACTGCCAGGGGAATGGAATGCTGGTGCCAAGCATTAACTATGTAAGTGGTGTAGAGTGGGATTTAATACCTTTTAAAATGTGCTGGAGTGGTGTGCGTCATCTCTTATGCCAATATATATATAACATTATGACCACCGCTTTGTTTCGACACTCATTGTCCATTCTCTCAGCCACAATGACCACACAGGAGCACTTCCAGTTCTACAAATACCAACTGTAGTCCATATGTCAGCGCTCAGGACCCCCACAGAGCAGGTGTGATGTGGTGGTGGATCATTCTCAGCGCTGCAGTGACACTGACGTGGTGGTGGTGAGTTAGTGTGTGTTGTGCTGGTGTAGAGTGGATCAGACACAGCAGTGCTGCTGGAGTTTTTAAACCCCTCAGTATCTGGACTGAGAACAGTCCACCGACCAAAAACATCCAGCCGACAGCATCCTGTGTCACTGATGAAGGACTAGAGGACGAGCGACACACACTGTGCAGCAATGGACGGGCTACGGTCCCTGAATTTGCATCTTCACGGTGAACACGATGTTTCAGGCCACGACTGCTGTTCCTGATCTGCTCATAACAGCACACACACATTAACACACCACCACGGCAGTGTCGCTGCTGCGCTGAGGAGGATCACCCACCCAAATCGTACCTGCTCTGTTGGGGTGCTGATCATTGAGGTACAGGGTGAAAAGGGGGGCAAAGAAAGTATGCAGAGCAACAGATGGTCTACAGTTTGTAATTGTAGAACAACAAAGTTCTCCAGTAGGATCAGTGGAGCTGAGAGAATGGACAAAGAAACAAGAAGGTGGTCATGATAAATACCTGAGACTCGCACTGAAAGTTGGATCACTGGCCATCACTGTTTGAGTGTGTGTGTGTGTGTGTGTGTGTGTGCATGCTGAGGGGCAGCTTAGGGGTCAGACAGTGGGGAAAGCAGAGGTCAGACTGTTTTACACTGAAGAGAGTAAGTGGTGTGTAGGTGAAGTCTCAGCAGAGAAAGTGTTTAACTGCATCTCCTCCCTTTCTCTCATAGACACTGAAAGCCAAGGCCCAGCTGTTAAAAAGAACACATCACACATCAGAGGAGAGATTATCCCCGGCTGTCTACTTATTATTTATTCGTTTATTTACATACTGACTTACTTGGTTGTTTACCTGTTTGATTTTCATTCGTTTTTGAGAAACAGCGCCTTTAGCATTTTTATTTCCCTTCCGGCAAACTCATGCTGAATCAGTGTTACTTCTCAATGTATTTGAACATGGTTTTTGGAAGTGGACGTGTGGTGTGTTCTCCCTGTGTCTGCGTGGGTTTCCTCCGGGTGACTGTCTGTGAGGAGTGTGGTGTGTTCTCCCTGTGTCTGCGTGGGTTTCCTCCGGGTGACTGTCTGTGAGGAGTGTGGTGTGTTCTCCCTGTGTCTGCGTGGGTTTCCTCCGGGTGACTGTCTGTGAGGAGTGTGGTGTGTTCTCCCTGTGTCTGCATGGGTTTACTCTGGGTGCTCCAGTTTCCTCCCACAGTCCAAAAACACACGTTGGTTGTTGGATTGGTGACTCAAAAGTGTCCGTAGGTGTGAGTGTGAGTGAATGTGTGAGTGTGTGTTGCCCTGTGAAGGACTGGCTCCCCCTCCAGGGTGTATTCCCGCCTTGCACCCAGTGATTCCGGGTAGGCTCTGGACCCACCGCGACCCTGAATTGGAAAATCGGTTTCAGACAGTGAATGAAGGTTTTTGGGAATATGTGTTTATATTTTCCCCCATAGAGCTACATGTAGTGGAAGGTTATACCCACATATTGGCATTACACAAATTATATTTTCCTTTTGTTTTTGAGCCATTTTCACTTGTTGTGAATGTACAGCACCAGTCAAAAGTTTGGACACATTTTTTATTTTTTCTCTGTTGTAAATGAATGTGGGAGACATCAAAACCGCGAATTACGCAATTACGCATTTGCAATTACGCAGTAAACAACAAAGTCTTAAACAAACCAGAATATGTTTTATACTTTTGATTCTTCAAAGTAGCCCCCTGTTGCTTTCATGACAGCTTTGCAGCCAAATCCATAGTGTTCAGAAATCAAAGTGAAAATCAGCCAATAGCCGTCTTTTAGAGGAATCCGAGGAGTTCATTGAAAGTGAGGTAATTTATTTTCTGAAATATTGCTTTAAGGCTTAGAATCAACGCTGACACAAATATGTAAAATAGATATCATTTAATGTGAGCAGCATTAGTATTCAATGTACACACCAAACAAAGAGAACTTCAATGCCTTTGTTTCCCAGTAAACTGCATTTAAAACACGTTAATTGGAAAACGTCATCCTTTGTGCATTAACTCAGATTCAGAGCTTGTGTGAACAGCTGCCTGTTTCTGGACGTCCCAGCTGCAGACCTCGGTCCCAGGAGACCCCCAGGCATATGGAGCCGAGGCCAGTCTTCCCCCGAGGACACACACCAGCGGGTCACTGGGCCCTTTACTGGTCTCACTGCAGTCCATTAAACAAGCCCATTATAAATCCCCAATCAGTCAGCAGCTGCTGCCCCTCTCATAAAGAGTAAAGAACCGTACACAGAAGTCAATCTGTGCTCCATCAGCTGTGTTCAGAGGATTTTAACATATGCACAGGTCACAGTGCTGTTTTCAGTGATATCAAAAACAGGTATCTCCAGGTTTGTGGATGTGAGGTTTACTGCATCATTCGAACACAGCAGCTGTCCTTCGCACTGTGGGTACGTTTCTTAAAAAGGGGCCAATAGAAATGCTCCAGAATGACTCCGAATAAAAGCTTTTTACATTGACTTTCATTAAAGTTCAGATTAAATTGAAGTGGAATGTATTCTTTATGATATTTTATCTTCAAACAAGCCTTTTCTGTACCAGAGTAACCAGAGAAATGGGTTGAAAGGCAGATCTGAGCTTGGATTTATGGAAAGTAAATTAAGCAATCAATGTAAACTGGACAAAAGTGGTTCTGTATAAAAATATATAACAATAAGAATAATATTAATAACATCCCGGGGCTTTAAAATAAAAATGCAAAAACATTCTTTATTCATAATAGACATCAGCAAGACTTTGCTCCAAGTGATTTTGGCCAATTTATTAGTCCTTTCATTGAATACAAATCTAAAATATAATATACAAACTTTTATTGCGTTAGCCTTTGAAGACAGGCGGCACAGTGGCGCAGGTAATGTCTCTGTCACAGCTGCAGGGTCCTGGTTGTTGTGGGTTTGAGTCCCGCTCCGGGTGACTGTCTGTGAGGAGTGTGGTGTGTTCTCCCTGTGTCTGCGTGGGTTTCCTCCGGGTGCTCTGGTTTCCTCCCACACTCCAAAAACACCCGTTGGTAGGTGGATTGGAGACTCAAGTGTCCGTAGGTGTGAGTGTGTGTGTTGCCC
This sequence comes from Hoplias malabaricus, assembly GCF_029633855.1. Classification (NCBI taxonomy): domain Eukaryota; kingdom Metazoa; phylum Chordata; class Actinopteri; order Characiformes; family Erythrinidae; genus Hoplias; species Hoplias malabaricus. The sequence goes on along the minus strand of NC_089818.1, from coordinate 24,281,494 downwards.
TGTGAAGGGTGTATTCCCGCCTTGCGCCCAATGATTCCAGGTAGCCTCTGGACCCTCCGCGACCCTGAACTGGATAAGGGTTACAGACAATGAATGAATGAATGAACCCTTGAAGAAGCCACTTTTGTGAGAGTGAATACAAATAATAACATAAACACAAATGTAAATATATGTAAATGGAACAGCAGAGCAACAGTAAGAACTCTAAACCCGTGAAAGGGTTAAAAAGCTGTTGTTGTTAAGTAGAGGGGGACAAGGTGCGAGCGGTGGAGAGAGAGAGAGATAGAGAAAGAGAGAGAGAGAGAGATTGTGGGCGTACGGGACGATCAGAAGTGTGTGATACTCACACTTGGCTCTTAGCTCCCGGAAATCACAGCCACTCATCTCACATTTATCTAGCCATCCCTCAGAGAGGCAGAGGGAAAGAGAGAGCAGATATGTGGATCTGTGGAGTGTTAGCGTGCACTTTCTTCTTCACGAGCCGAGAAGTGACAAGACCGAAGCTTCTCGGCTGTTGCCATGGTGAAGTGCTCCTCCGTCACGGTGTTCCTCCGGGTGCCTGGCCGTTTTTAGCACCCACTCTCTCTGTGTTTGGCAAGAACGGAGGCCTTCCATCTGACTAATACTAACACACACACGGCCCAGACTTTCTGCTCAGAAGGGCTCTTCTCTCCGTCATCGTGGAGGAGCACACATCAAACACACAGACAGACAGAGTCTTAGGAGCGTAAAGCCGTACTCTGTGCTCTCGCGGTCTCTGACTTCCCTTGGTTTCTGGTCCCAGTTTTGAGTCAAGGATGTTTTTAATCATGGGGCAACAAGGGCAAAAAGCACCATCCGTTGGAGTGGATTTTCAGACCCAGGACTAGTCATCCCACATCAGCACCTAATACTGATGGCTGAATGTCATCAGATCCTCACAGAAATGTTCCAACAACTGGTCTAAAGCCTTCTCAGATCAGTGGAAGCGTTCGCTGTGGTTAAGGGGGACCGTCTGTACATTAATACCCTTCATTTCTGAAGAAATGTTGGATGAGCAGATTCCTACAAACCTTTGAACATATGCTGTAAGTAGCTGAGTGTGGTATTAGCTGCCGCTGTAGTGACATGGTGTGGAACGCCAGAAATTTTGCGTGCAACAAACTTTTTTTGACAGTGTGAAAATCCCTGAGATTTACATTCACAGCTGCAGAGCTGCAGTAAAGATGAACTGAACGTCTCATGGATAAACCATGAATGTTGACAGATATGACACTCTGGTGTGAGCGGCATCTCAGTCCATTCACAGCTCAGTGGTTTTAGAGACTGGGTGCGTTAATACACAGTACTACACCAGCTATGAGTATTTTACAGCAGCTTCAGGCAAATTTAAATTTTAGGGCCAGAATTATTGACTTCAAAACATGTAAATGTACCCTAACTGTAGGCCAATAGTAGGTAGATGTAGGCAGTTGTTAGGAGTCTAGCCCAAGGACTCTTATTGGAGTAGCATTGTTGGTTAAAGAAACACTAAGTGAGAGTTGGTATTTTTGCTCCTGAGATCCCCCTAGAGTTGAAGAGTGTTATTCACTTTTACAGCACTGTTCTGAAATCAGTGGGCTGAGGAGTGTGTGTTTCTACCCTCCTTCAAAATTTACATAGTGCAGTTTCCACAGTGCTGAGCCTAGAGTAGCAAAGACACAGGTTCAGTCACCTGGAGGAAACCCACGCAGACCCAGGGAGAACACACCACACTCCTCACAGACAGTCACCCGGAGGAAACCCACGCAGACACAGGGAGAACACACCACACTCCTCACAGACAGTCACCCGGAGGAAACCCACGCAGACACAGGGAGAACACACCACACTCCTCACAGACAGTCACCTGGAGGAAACCCATGCAGACACAGAGAGAACACACCACACTCCTCACAGACAGTCACCCGGAGGAAACCCACACAGACACAGAGAGAACACACCACACTCCTCACAGACAGTCACCCGGTGGAAACCCACGCAGACACAGAGAGAACACACCACACTCCTCACAGACAGTCACCCGGAGGAAACCCACGCAGACACAGGGAGAACACACCACACTCCTCACAGACAGTCACCCGGAGGAAACCCACGCAGACACAGAGAGAACACACCACACTCCTCACAGACAGTCACCCGGAGGAAACCCACGCAGACACAGGGAGAACACACCACACTCCTCACAGACAGTCACCCGGAGGAAACCCACGCAGACACAGGGAGAACACACCACACTCCTCACAGACCTCCAGGTCCCTGCAGCTGTGTGACGGAGACACTACCTGCTCAACACTGTACTGCCCTAGATATACGCTACTTAATTAAAAAAAAAACATAATAAAAGCCTGAATTGTTTTCATTTTTATTGGAGTTATACTCACTGCAGAAATTACAATACACCACCACACCCACGTCAGTCTCACTGCTGTATTGACAACCATCGTCCATCCATAACACCATCCATAACACCTGCTCCATGTCGGCCCTGTAGGGGGCGTGATTATTGAAGAACAACAGGGCGAAAGGGGGTAAACAAAAGTATGCAGAGCAACAGATAGACAACGGTCTGTTAAGGCAGATCAATTTATAGTGAAGCCTTGTGGCTGAAGCACAAACAAAGAAAAAAACTTTCGTAAAACCCTGCCTTAAAAGCCTGTGTGCGCACAAACTTGAGGCCAAGAGGGTCCTCCCTCTCCCTTTATGCCTCTCTTTCCATCTTTCTCTCTCTCTTTGAAGGCCTGAGGGCCAGCAGCACCAGGCTCTAAAAGGGCGCAGCAGAGAGGGCTTGTGATCAGTTGAGTAAGCCTGATTATTCTGCTTGGCTGCTGAAGGATAGTGGCAGCAAATGTACCAGCATGCACTGCAGTGGGCAGAAGAAGGGTGGCGTCCAGTCTCACAGCCAGCGGCGCATACTCCCGGAGAAGTGTTTTTTCTCTCTACCCCCCTCCCCTCTTTTCTCTCTCTCTCTTTCCCCTATCTTTCTATTGCTCTCTCGCCCATCTCCTCCTGTCTGTCTTTATTTGCCTCTGTGCTCCTTTTCTTTTTCTTTCTTCTGACTGACTCCTTCATCTCCCGTATGTACCGACCCCACTCTGCGCTTTTCCCTTGTACTTGACTTGTCTCTGATTCTTTCTTCATCCCACCCCTCCTTTACTCATCCCTCTGTCAATCTCTTCGTCGTCGTCCCTTGTCTGTCTTTCCTCTCCAACTCTGTGTCTCTTTCCCCACACTTTGGTCAGAGTTTGTTAGCATTTGTGTGTGTGCAACTTTCTCATGGGTGTGTGTGTGTGTGCGTGTGTGTGTGTGTGTTTGAACAGAAAATGGGATGTTTGCCTTGCTATTGTTGGCACAACACACTGGCGTCTACACAAACCTTCATTTTCCCTGTGTAAACGGAGGCAGGCTGCTCTCTTCAGAGCGAGCCCCACAGGGAAAAGCCCTCCAGCCTCTCTCTCACTCACACACACACACACACACACACACGTTCTTCTCTCCAGACTCTGCTGCTATTGAACCTCACATTTAACTCTCCTCACCGATGGCCAGAAATAAAGCGCATCTGTGCAGTGCTGTACTCCTTTCTGCCGTTGGTTAAAGAATCAAACCTGCAGCGTTTGATTTGAAATGTTTGGACAGGCTGCAATTTATTTGTGACGTTGTTTATTTCTGGTTTCAGGCCTGAAACGATTACCAATTAGCAACACACCATTTCTACACCTCAAAAAATGGCTTCTTCGTGGCAGAAACTCATTAAAAAAACAGATGCTTGCATAATCATATCAGTAACTGTAGACAGCATTGCACCATCTCTTTATCTTCCTTCTCTTTCTCTCTCTCTCTCTCTCTCTCTCTCTCTCTATCTTTCTCTCTCTCTCTCTGTCTTTCTCTCTCTCTCTCTCTCTGTCTGTCTCTCTGTCTCTCTCTCTGTCTGTCTCTCTCTCTCTCTCTCTCTCTCTCTGTCTCTCTCTCTCTCTCTCTCTCTCTCTCTCTCTCTCTGTCTGTCTCTCTCTCTCTCTCTCTCTCTCTCTCTCTCTCTCTCTGTGTGTGTGTCTCTCTCTCTCTCTTTTTCTTTTAGCTGCAGGAGCAGATGCGTGTAGCAGAAATTTGACCCAAGGGACAATGCCTCTCCTCTGTATCATAGATCCACACTCTCTTTTTCAATTCTGCATAATCTCTCAGCTGAACAGTGATTCAGAAGCAGCAGGGCAGGGCTGAGTTAGTGATGTTAGTGAAGCTCAGACAGGCCCCCACACTCGTTTTGACGCCACCCTTGACGACTTAAAGGAGCAATCAGTCATTTTTACCAGCAAAAACCTGCAGAAAATTACGTATGAATGATATTATTTTTTGCAGTTTTTCAACAGAATGGTTTAAGAATAATATTTCATATTGTTTCTTTAATTATACTGTGCACTGAGCAACCCACACAGACACAGAGAGAACACACCACACTCCTTGCAGACAGTCACCCGGAGGAAACCAATGCAGACACAGGGAGAACACACCACACTCCTCACAGAAAGTCACCCAGAGGAAACCCACACAGACACAGGGAGAACACACCACACTCCTCACAGACAGTCACCTGGAGGAAACCCATGCAGACACAGAGAGAACACACCACACTCCTCACAGAAAGTCACCCAGAGGAAACCCACGCAGACACAGAGAGAACACACCACACTCCTCACAGACAGTCACCCGGAGGAAACCCACGCAGACACAGGGAGAACACACCACACTCCTCACAGACAGTCACCCGGAGGAAACCCACGCAGACACAGAGAGAACACACCACACTCCTCACTGACAGTCACCTGGAGGAAACCCACACAGACACAGGGAGAACACACCCCACTCCTCACAGACAGTCACCTGGAGGAAACCCACACAGACACAGGGAGAACACACCCCACTCCTCACAGACAGTCACCTGGAGGAAACCCACACAGACACAGGGAGAACACACCCCACTCCTCACAGACAGTCACCTGGAGGAAACCCACACAGACACAGGGAGAACACACCCCACTCCTCACAGACAGTCACCTGGAGCGGGACTCAAACCGACAGCCTCCTGGACCCTGGAGCTGTGACAGAGACACCACCTGCTGCACCACTGCGCGGCACCGTCTCTAAACTCAGTTAGGTACAAAGACGAGATCTTTATCAGAACACACTGGAATTCAATTCACTTAAATCCACTTCCACAACACAGTCTAATGATCATTTGTTACTTTAGCTGTTCCTTTACTGATCCAACCCTACATCGGTGCACACACAGCTCGTATTTTTGTTGGAAAGGGACACTCTGAAGTAGCAACACATGAGCCTAATTTCACCATGTTCAAAGCCAAGTGCCAGAAGGTGAGGTCTTAAGCCTAAATCTAAGTGGTGTTTGTGATCCACAGCTAATCCTTTACCAGCAATAACAGACCTCACTAATATTTATGACTCAGTACCATCAAATGCCCTCAGCAATGTTCCAATACCTGATGTACACCTTCCCAGAAGAGCAGAGGAACAGGGTCCTGGTGATACATTGATACACGAACATGTTTCTGTGTACGTTTTCGTTTTACTATAAGGCAAAATTACAGACTGCAGTCGGTTGCAGCCCATATTTCCAACCCTCCTCTACCCCATTTATCATTGGTGAGCATCTGACCACAGGACCACTGTTGACCAGGTATTATTTAGGCTGTGGACAATTCTCAGCACAGCAGTTACACTGACATGGTAAATTAGAGTGTATGTGCCACTGGCACAGCAGTGTTTTTTTACCCATGCTGTTCGGCTGAGAGTAGTCCGCTACCTAAAAATATCCAGGGGTGAGCAACTCTGTGGTTAGAGACTGACCACTGATGAAAGGCTAGAGGATGACTAACACTACTCTGAAGTCTGAACATCTAAATATTAGATCAACATATCAGTATTTAAGTATTTAAGGAGCCCTGTACCCGCTGCCTTCCATTCATAATGCCTTCCGTTCCATTGAAAGCTTCTTCAAAGACCCACAGATTTGACTTGTCTTTTTATAATTAAGTGATGGACACATCCACCCTTTTTCAGATCAAATGAAAGAGAGAAGATTCATTCTCCTCCTGTCTCTCAAAGATGGCAAATATAGGGACTAGATCATAACCAGCGCTGCTGTGTTAGTGTGTGTTGTGCTGGTGTAGAGTGGATCAGACACAGCAGTGCTGCTGGAGTTTTTAAACCCTGTGTCCACTCTGTGAGACACTCCTCCCTCGTTGGTCCACCTTGTAGATGTAGAGTCAGAGACAGTAGCTCATCTGTCGCTGCACGGTGTGTGTCGGTCGTCCTCTAGTCCTTCATCAGTGACACAGGACGCTGTCGGCTGGATGTTTTTGGTCGGTGGACTGTTCTCAGTCCAGACACTGAGGGGTTTAAAAACTTCAGCAGCACTGCTGTGTCTGATCCACTCTACACCAGCACAACACACACTAACACACCACCACCACGTCAATGTCACTGCAGCGCTGAGAATGATCCACCACCACATCACACCTGCTCTGTGGGGGTCCTGAGCACTGTAGAGCAGAGTGAAATGTTCAAAGCTACTTCTGTACGTAGAGCGGCTGGAGCTAGACTATTCTATATTATGCATCATTTATGTTTCTTGAGTGCCGGCCTTTGTCTCCTCTGCCTTCAAGCACACGGCCACACATTTCTGAACACTGACCTCCATCCTTGTGTTTACTCAAACTCCCATGTCTTTTCAGCCTTTTCAATTAATCTTAACAAATAATTATTAACTGCGCCGTGGTGGCCCCCCTCGCCGGCTGAGCGCTGTGTAATTGGTGTAGTCGTTGGCAAGGTGCATCCCTGCATAGTGATTATGTAGGTACATAATTACACACCATTCTCTACCATTTAAGTGCGTGTTGTTCCTTAGTTTACCTCTGATCATTTCTGCTCTCTGAGTGGCTTCCTGTTTTATTTATAACGTTTAGTAATGAGTTCCGCCCACTGGAAGCTCAGTGAGCAATAACCACGCGCTGGATGTGGGTGGTGTGTCCTTTCTCTCAATAACGCTTTAGATTGAACAGAAATAGCAAAACACTCTCCCTCATCAGTGGGCAGCTAATCTATGGAGAATAGAGAAATAAATGGAAATAAACAGTCATCCAAAGTCACTCAAAGAGTCATTTTGTGGGGATAAAGTTTCAGAGCGCTAGCAGCTTAAATGTAGTTTCAAAGTTGTGGCGTGATAGTTATCTTCCGTCTGCAGACGTGCCGTTATTGGAACGCTGCCACGTTTTTCAGGACTCCATCTTTAAAACTGTTCTTTGCAATAAACTGTAAAATGGATTTAGGATGCGTCCTAATTATCAAACCCTGTAATGTGCAGCTTGGTTTACAAAGGTGAACCGTAGACATGAAAAAGTAGGTTTCTGTGGATTGTTTTTTTTTTCTTTCTTTATATTATTTAAAGAAATATTTAGACAAACCAGCTCCATGATGCTGGAGTCCGTGGATAACTGCCTCAGGTGTGTTCTTTCTATGTCTAGGATTCCTCTAGGTGCTTAAATTTCCTCCCACAGTCCAGAAACACACGCCTGTAGGTGGATTAGCTGTGTAAAACTTTCCACAGGTGTGTGTGTGTGTGTGTGTGTGTGTGTGTGTGAGTGGACATGCGTCCTCTCCAGGGTGGGTTCCTCACTTGTTACCAACCTGATTATGAACAGGACGCAGTTACAGAAAATTAATATACAGTTATGAGTGTCGAGTGGATTTAAAGTGACAATTTATTTCATGTAGCAGTGGCTTTGAGGCTGATTGAAGGTTCCAGTGTTTTAAAGGTAGAAGTGGATGCAGCAGTGACTCTAATGTGACAGTCAGTGTAGCACTGGATTCAAGATATCAGTGGATTTAAGGTGGATGGCTGTAAATTAAGGTATCTGGGAATTTAAAGTGGCAGTGAAAATAAAGTCAATCTGTTTGTCGTTGCGGTTGCAGTGGACTTGGGTGGGTTTAGGGCAGCAGTACATTTACATTAACTATTTATTGTAGCAGAATAAAGCTTCCAGTGACATAAGTTAGCAGCAGGTTTAAGGTAGCAGTGCATTTAAGGTATGACAGCTTTACCATTACAGCCATCAAGCAGATTATAAACATTATTAGCTATTCCAAGCCAACATATTTGTTCAAGAGCTTTTCATTTCTAGTTATATATCATCGCTTATGAAAATATATTTAAAATAGTGGTGCTATAGATGGGGAAAACCTTTTTAAATGTCAATGGAAGTGAATGTAAATGATTAGCACATAAATTGGAGCATTTCTGCTGATCTATTCATCAGGAAATGTTGGTGTGGTATAAAGGACAGATGCTGTGTTCAAATGATTTTGTAAACTACACACTGACAAAAATAGAGCTACAGGTGTTTTTTTTATTTATTTTTATTTGCAGTGATAATATTTAAAAGCGTCATGATTTTTTTTATTTTTTCAGTGAATTACTACTGCCCTTTGCTTTTTAACGGTAATCGATACGTAGTATTTTGTGTAATTTAGTGATTCATTGTTGTGTATTGTGTGTATGGTAAGATTCCACCATCAGTTACTCATTATATCACTAACCTCTGAAAGAGCTTCATTTCAAACTAAACCATTCAAATGAAATATAAGTGTCATTGCCCTATTATAAGCCGAGGCCTTCTCTGAGGCAAATTAATCAGGTTTTCTGCTACATTTATATTTAGGGCATTAGCAGTCAATTTATCTCAAGTAACGCAAAGGTGTTAGCAGTTTTGGCCAAGGACTCTAATTAAAATAACAATGTACGCTAACCTGAGCAGGGAACTGAACCCTTGTCTGATGCTACACCTATAGTTCTGTGATGAACCTATGAATTTCTCATGCTGTTCTCCCTGGGTGTTTCTGCAGAGGACAATTTGCCGTTGGGCTTCCCGAGCATAGACATGGGTCCGCAGCTGAAGGTGGTGGAGAGAACACGTACTGCTACCATGCTCTGTGCTGCCAGCGGCGTTCCTGATCCTGAGATTTCCTGGTTCAAAGACTTCCTGCCTGTGGAACCCGCCCTCAGCCAGGGCCGGATCAAACAGCTGAGATCAGGTACACTACACACAGCTCTGATGAAGCACTGGCGTCTTCGCTCATGTGACATTTCTTCTTTTTAAACTTGCTGATTTATTGGATGTAATTGAGAACACGGAATCCGACAGTCGGTCTTTTTCACGTGACGTCTCCAGCGCGCCACTATGGCAGTAGAGTCACAATGAAAACTGAAGAACAAACATTATATTTATACTTAGACAGCAGTGAGGGCACTAACTGGAGAAGTATGAGCAAAGTGAGACAAGGGACTGTTACTTGGATACGTTTCCAACTTTATTTACTTTTTATTAACATTACTCCATATGCTCAGACCGTAAAGTTGGAGTGCTGAACTTGCTCGGCCGCCTCCAACCTCGTACTTGGATATTACCAACCATTATATGTAGGGTATAAGTGTGTTTACCTGCTAAAAGTTCCCAAACTATAAATCCCCTGAATTCCACGACCTGCTGGGTGCAGGACTTGTTTACATTTCACTGGAAGGACTGTGACAGGTAAGCTGCTGTAATCGAGAGCCATTCTCTCGTTATAGATTTCCCTCGTTAAAGATGGGGTGTCCAAACTCATCCGCGAAGGGTCGGTTTGGCTGCAGGTTTCCTTTGCAGCAAGATAGGAATTGTTTGGAGTGAAAACCTGCACTCGCACTGTCCCTCGGTGGATAAGATTGGACACCTCTGCATTAAAGCAAAACTTTACGAATGCATTACAAACGTAGTCTGCGGTGAAGTCATTATAGAGTAGAGTATCACAGCTTGACATAGGGCCACAGTTCAAGGTAAATATATTTTTAAAAACAAGATTGTGCCGTCTTTATGCAACAACTCGACGTTTGGAAGAGTACGAAAGTAAACGACAATATTCCAGATTGTTTATGGTATTATTTCGTACGTTAGCTCTTTAGAATGAAGCATTAACAACGGATTTTAAATATTTCCCTAGTGTTTAAGTCTTTCATTTTTTCACTGTGGGACTCAGAACTGCAGTCTCACACACAACACGGTCGTATATTTCACTATTAAACGGAAATGAGTGGAAAGTAAATGTTCCAGTACAGCCTTGGCCACGATTGGCTTCCAAAATGGCGGCGACAAAAACGTTCAAAGACCGATTCCCCTCCTAGCAGCACTCCTCACATGTTTCCTCGATCTTTTAAGTGAAAATAATCACACATCTGTAGAGAACTGCGTAATTTGTGGCGCAATTAAGGTGAATTTAACATTAAAAATATTCAAAACATAGTGATGTATGTTGCCCCAAGGTTATTTGCGTTTATTTAAGTTCCTTGTAAAAGACTAAAAAGATGTATTCACTGCAATATTCTAGAAAAACATCTAATTTGATAAGAGCTATTCAGACTTGCACCCAGCTGTATTCGTGTTGTGTAAAAGCATGGTGTAATTGAGATCCTTGATTTCATACGTGTTTTTCTAAGCAGAGTTAAACCCATTTCACTTAATACCCTCCGACGTTTATGTATGGCTTCAGTGAGGTATAATCATATTGATGTTCTGTGGAATACAGCAGACGCCGTTAAATGGGTGCAGTTTTCCGAGCACAGATTGGTCTGCAGATCAGATGAGATCACATGCTTGTTGACCCTGAAAACTTGAACTGAAAGGGTCTTTTGGAACGATTTGTGAAAACGACTGCTTTTTTTCCCCTCACTGTGGTTACACTGAGAACACGATTCGATTTTTGCCTTTGATTAGCGAGTGAAGGCTGAACAGCAGGGTGTGATTACAGAATTTATTCATTTAACAATGTTCTAACTCTCATCTTTGTTTCTGTGTTTATCCACGTTCATCACTGCTATCAGAGCCTGTGAATCTCGTCCTCATTAAAAATCTCTCTTATTTACTCCATTGATTTGTCTGATCCCCGTGGAGACGGCTCGTATTCCTCTGTACTTGCTCTTAGTGATTTATTAGACGCAATTTATTCCCAATTCGCTTCATTTTTCATCATTTCATAACCGTCCACGTTCCCTACCGGCGGAGGTCTTTTTTTAAAAAGTATTATTTTTTATGGTTTTGGCGAATGGCAATCAAAAGCGAGAAGCTCAAGTCTTCTAGCAGCTGCTTTTGATTTCTGCAGATACTCAAAGGTTATCATTGTTTCTTTCCCCCCTCTCTTTCTCTTTCTTTTTTTTATTCCTCTGAAACTCTCAGGAGTCTTTGGTAAGTATCTCTCTGACCCCAGACCCATCGAAGTATGACGTGTGCTTTGTAACCCAATTTTGTCCTTAACTAAAATCAGCTGCTAAATGCAGCACTGTGCAAAAGTCTATGGACAGTTCAAGACAAATTTAAAAAAGCTCGTATTTAACATTAGAATTAAAGACTCTCGGGAAACAAGTATTCGTTGTTATTATTAGCACTAATAAGGTTTTAAACTGACTCTGAAACGTCTCTTATTATATAAATGACACGTATATAATGTATGTAACTGTTAGCTTAGCTGCACCCATTCACGCTGTAGTTTTAATGCGTGTTTAAGAGTGAGTGACTTCTAAACTGTTTTTTAAATGATGCCCCAAACAAGGCGTTTTAACCATAAATCTCTTAAAGGAACAGTAGCCTAAAAAAAGGGTTTGAAAAAAGGGTTTACAGAAGTCAGTCTGTTGCATGGTAACTAAAGACTGGGCCACCTGGAGGACAGGTTTGGAACATACCATCACCCTCACTTTCGAATAAATAAATATGTATTAATATGTATTTGGATTTAGGGCAGTTTTAGCGACAGTCAGAGCGTGATCTGATAAACAGCCTGTTTCTAAACAGCAACACAGGTGACCTCTGATGTTTGCACAGTGCTGTATGTCTCTCAAACCTTTCAGCTCCCACTAATCAGCGTGAGATGTTTCCTCACACCTGTTCCCTGATGAGAAATGAAGGAGACCCCACTTGACCCACTTTACACTTCGACACGGAACACATCGCTGGTGTGTTTCTGCCCAGTGATGAAAAGTGACACTGCAAATAGAATAATGCTTGTTTATTTTAAGGGGGCTTGAGAAGTGTTGCATAATCACGCACGAACATGAACACGACAGACACACACACACACACAGACACACACACACACACACACACACACAAACACGAACACGACAGACACACACACACACAAACACGAACATGACAGACACACACACACACACAGACACACACACACACACACACACACACACACACACACACACAAATACGAACACGACAGACACAGACACACACACACACACACACAGACACACACACACACACAGACACACACACAGACACAGACACACACACAGACACACAGACACACACAGACACACACACACACACACACACAAACACGAACACGACAGACACACACACACACAAACACGAACATGACAGACACACACACACACACAGACACACACACACACACAAATACGAACACGACAGACACAGACACACACACACAGACACAGACACAGACACACACACAGACACACACACACACACACACAGACACACACACAGACACACACACAGACACAGACACACACACACACACACAGACACACACACACACACACAGACACACACACACACACATTAATTGAAGGTCTGGAGTCATAAGTTGAAATCACTGCTTGAAATGATATAAAACCACAAAGAAAAAAGTCGATTTACTGAATTAAGTGCCTGCGTTTACATTATAAATATAATAGATTTGTACTTTTTCAAAAAACTATTTTCCTTCTAGGAGTACCCTGAACGTTCACTGGATTAGGAACACCTCCACTGTGTCTACATTCATTGTTCACTTTAGCTCCACTGACCACACAGGAGCACTTCCTGCTTTCCTCGCCGTTCAGACGCTGTGCTGCTTAGCTCTGTTATCTTTTATTTCTTTCCTTTTATATTTTTGAAACCTCCTGTGATCTGAGCTTTAAATATACACAGCACTGCAAAGCCAAAACTGGACCATTTCTGCTTTTGATCATTTTTAAAGTGGTGCGATTGCTCTAGGAACCAGGACTGTTCCAGGACACTTTCACCAGGCTACAGTAGAAGGAACTTGTGAAATGCCTCATCATTTGTTCAGCACATGTGCTGTCAGACAGCCTCACGAACTCACCCACACCAGTGGCCCCTGAATTAGTAACAACTGAGAGGTGTAATGAGTTTGCATTCTTTTTTAACACTAACATCCAGAATATCAGACGAGTGATTAGTGCATCTGTATCCAACAATGAGTCTGTACCCTCTCCATCACCTCATAAACACTCCGTCAGAGTGCAGTCTCCACACACTACCACTACTAGTGTTTCACACTACAGCACCAGACATACTCCACGTTGTAAACACCTCACTCGTGTCGGGGGTCTTTCCAAGCTCCTCACTAAAGACTGCAGTTGTAAAGCTTCTTCTAAAAAAGAAAAATTTAGAATCATCTCAGAAAAGTAACTACAGGCCAATTTCTAATTCACCGTTCATTGGCAAAATCATTGAGAAAGTAGTTTTCAGGCAAATCACTAGTTTCTTGTCCATTAACAGTAGCCTAGACAAATTCCAGTCCGGGTTCCGGATAGACTCGCAAACTGGGTTGGACTCTCAGGAACAGTCCTGAAGTGGTTCGTTTCTTACCTGGAAGGCCAGAACTACTTTGTAGAAACAGGAAACAATATTTCAGCGAATATGCCAGTGACCTGTGGTGTCCCCCAGGGCTCTATTCTTGGTCCACTTTTATTTAATTTATATATGCTTCCTCTTGGCCAGATTCTACAGGACTATGGGCTGTTCCTATCAAACTGTGCAGATGATACTCAGATTTACACGGCCCTGTCCCCAAACGACTCTGGTCCTGACTCATTAAGCAAGTGAACACATCACTAACTGGATGGGACACAATTTTCTGCCGCTGAATAAAGATAAAACACAGATTATTCTCTTTGGGAACAGCACTCAGAGACAAAGATTGGCTGCGTATCTGGACTCGAGAACCCTCAAATCTAAAGAACTGGCTCACAATCTTGGTGTATTGATGGACTCAGATCTCAGTTACAGTCTCATATTAAAACAGTTACTAGATCAGTATTTTTCCATCTTAAGAACATCAGTAAGATCAGAGATTTTCAGACTAAACCAGAGCTGGAGAAACTTATCCATGCCTTTATTTCTAGCATTGATTACTGTAATGGTCTCTGAGCTGGACTTCCACAAAAGACCATTAAACAGCTTCAGTTGATTCAAAACGCAGCCGCCAGAGTCTCACTCAGAGCAAAGAAGAGATCTCATCACCCACCCCCCATCCTCAAATCCTCAAATTCCCCCTGTTCCTCAGCGCTCAGGACCCCCACAGAGCAGGTGTGATGTGGTGGTGGATCATTCTCAGCGCTGCAGTGACACTGACGTGGTGGTGGTGTGTTAGTGTGTGTTGTGCTGGTGTAGAGTGGATCAGACACAGCAGTGCTGCTGGAGTTTTTAAACCCCTCAGTGTCTGGACTGAGAACAGTCCACCGAACAAAAACATCCAGCCGACAGCGTCCTGTGTCACTGATGAAGGACTAGAGGACGAGCGACACACACTCTGCAGCGACAGATGAGCTACTGTCTCTGACTCTACATCTACAAGGTTGAAGAGCAGGGGGAAATAGTCTTCAGCACCACGTTATACCAGAGGCATAAGAGGCATTTGGCAAGACTCCTAATGTTGTGTAAATATACAGGTTTAGGTTTAGCAGTGATGTTATGCTCATGTTTACAACAGAAATAAGTTGTTAATGTGTGTCAAGGAAGAAAAAAGATTAACAGCTGATTGCAAACTTTTGAACCCCGTCAGGAGCTTTGTTTTTCTTTCTGCTCCGAACGAACATTTCTCTTTGTTTCGTACCTAATCACCAACATGGCTGTCAGCTTGTTTATGTCAGAAACAGAAGCATGCAGATCAGAGGTCTCTGCCACACGCTGTTTTCCTGCGAACTGGGAGGTATAATTGTAAGCTGTGCATAGTGAAGAAGCGTTCATGATCTTCATGATGACTCACAGTCTGAGAGAGGGAGAGAGACACAGAGAGACAGAGAGAGAGAGAGAGAGAGAGAGAGAGAGAGAGCCGTATAAAGAGTCGGGGGGGAAAGTGGAAAATGCGGAGTGAGCTGGAGAGGGGCAAAGTGTGATATAGGTTTAGACGCAGAGACACAGAGACAACCGCAGAAATCAGAAAGAGGAAAAGAGAAGAGAAAAAGGAAAGAGAATCAAACTTGTGTGTGCAAGTTTCAACATGTTCTGTCTCATTCTCATTTCGTGGTGTTGTACTTGTCTGTCTGCTACTCAGGGTCTCTCTCTCTCTCTCTGTCTCTCTCTCTCCATCTCTCTCTCCTTCTCTCTTTCTCTCCTCTCTCTCCTCTCCCTCTCTCTCTCTCTGTCTCTCTCTCTCTCTCTCTCTCTCTCTCTCTCTCTCTCTGTCTCTCTCTCTCTCTCTCTCTCTCTCTCTCTCTCTCTGTCTCTCTCTCTCTCTCTCTCTCTCTCTCTCCCTCTCTCTCTCTCTGTCTCTCTCTCTCTCTCTCTCTCTCTCTCTCTCTCTCTGTCTCTCTCTCTCTCTCTCTCTCTCTCTCTGTCTCTCTCTCTCTCTCTCTCTCTCTCTCTCTCTCTCTCTCTGTCTCTCTCTCTCTCTCTCTCTCTCTCTCTCTCTTATTCTGTGAGTCAAAAACGTAACCGATAATTAACTGAGAGTAATTTTTAAATAAAGACCAAACGGTAACACTTTACAGTTAGAGTACATTCATTAATGGAACTTAAGGCAGTATTAAGTACTAAGACTCGGTTAATAAAATTACTAAATGATTACGTAAAGTCACAATAAAACATTAAGTAACGATAAAAACGAGAGAGAATCCTGTCTTTACTTAAAGATTGAGTGTGATATTATCAAACCATTCATTAAGACTTTTATTTATTTATTATTTAACTCCAGACTTATACAGCGCCCTTCTAGAAACCCAAGGACGCTTTTACAATCAACACTCAACATTCAATCCACACACACACACACACACACACACACACAGGCGAGAAGCGGCAGCCGAACGCACAGAGCATACTCTCGACCAGGAACGACCGTCCACCTGGAGGACTGCATCGGGGACACAGGTTTCACCCAGGACACAGCGCCAATCCATATCTGGGCACACACACATTCACTCAGTCACTTACACACTCATTCACTCAGTCACTCACACACTCATTCACTAACACACTCATTCACTCAGTCACTTACACACTCAGTCACTCACACACTCATTCACTAACACACTCATTCACTTACACACTCATTCACTCAGTCACTCACACACTCATTCACTAACACACTCATTCACTCAGTCACTTACACACTCATTCACTCAGTCACTTACACACTCATTCACTAACACACTCATTCACTAACACACTCATTCACTCAGTCACTTACACACTCATTCACTAACACACTCATTCACTCAGTCACTTACACACTCATTCACTCAGTTACTGACACATTCATTCACTAACACACTCATTCACTCAGTCACTCACACACTCATTCACTCAGTCACTTACACACTCATTCACTCAGTCACTAACACACTCATTCACTCAGTCACTCACACACTCATTCACTCTGTCACTTACACACTCATTCACTCAGTCACTTACACACTCATTCACTCAGTCACTTACACACTCATTCACTCAGTCACTAACACACTCATTCACTCAGTCACTCACACACTCATTCACTCAGTCTCTTACACACTCATTCACTCAGTCACTTACACACTCATTCACTCAGTCATTGACACACTCATTCACTCAGTCACTTACACACTCATTCACTCACAGCAGGATGGGTGTTAGAGAAGCCAATGCTCCTAACCTCCATGTTTTTGGGACTTATTACTGTCTTAGATGTCGTGAAATATGTACGCTCCTTAAAATGATGATTCCACAGGGGTTCTTTATTAAAGCAAATGGTTCTCTATAGAACCCTGAACACCTGAAGAACTCTTTGCATGATTAAAGGGTTCTTTGCATTGTGAGGGGGATCCTCAGATTGAAGGAGAACATACTATGATTCTATATAGATTTATAACACATTCTCCATCAATGTGAAGAACCCCTTCACAAAGCCTTTAATCATTCAAAATTTATTCATATGTTCAGGGTTCTATATAGAACCATTTTCTTTACTAAAGAACCTTGGTAGAACCTTTGTTTTTAAGTGTGTACCCTTATTGTAAAGTGTTACCCAAATCACAAAGTAAAAAATTCATCAAACATATTGCTTCGTTACTTAAACGCATTGGGGACAACACACCTTCAGGAATGCACTGTGGGCAGGGCGCCGGTCTCTCACAGAGCACCAAACCCTCACCAGTTTCATCAAAACTACATACCGTCGCTGTCCAAAGGAAAACACATGTTTGTTTTTGTGTTTTTTAGTTCACTAAATCATTTGAACACAGCAGCTGTCGGTCCTCATTGAGTGGAAAGGCCACAATGAATGGACCAATAGAAGTGCTCCAAAACGACTTGCAAAAATATCTCTATATATTGACTTCCATTCAAAATTAAGAAGGTTTTTCCCTTTTAAAGTCACTATTCTGGAGATACGTGTTTTTCTTTGGACAGTGACGAAGTTAGATGTTCAATTATACGTACTTTTGGCTCCTGTGTAACTCTACACCTTCACCTTCATTCAGTGGACACGGCTCGATGAATATGCAATTAGTCCTTGCCTCCAACACCACCCACCCACCACTCACCTGCAACTCGAAAAACTCCATCTAACAAGTTAAGAACACACCACACAGCTCCTCTCAGACTGTGACCCAGGGACCCAGAACGCTGGAGCTGTGTGATAGCAGCACTCCCTGTAGCCACTGTGCCGTCCTGTTATATAATCGGATATACACGAACTTGATTAGCAATCGCTTAGTAATATTGACCTCATTTATAAACTGACAGGGATTAATGATCGTAATTAACATAGAAGCTACATTTTAATATACTGTTGTTTTGTTTGAAACTTTATTGAAAATGTAAACAATCTGTTTTAAAAGTCATGCTTTTTTCATTTCCTGTCCACGGGGAGTGTGTATTATGGTGCTCGTATGGTCCATTGGGCATTAGTTTAAGGTGGTTTATGAATGTGTGTAGCGCTGACCCCCAGCCAGTAGGGGCAGAGGTGGGAGAGGGTTCATCTGTAATGAAAATGACATGAGTTTGGGGCTGAGGGCAGAGAGGAAGAGTTTGGGCCTGGTCCAACTTCCAGAATTTTGTTAATACATAAGTCCAGTTATTTTTACTGCAGCACCAAGAATGCTGGTCTCTTTCTGAACCACCGACAAACTGACTGGTGTTTTTCCACTGCATCAGTTTGACTCGACTCAGCTCGGCTCGGCACGGCTCAACACGCTTTTATCTGGTGGGTTTTCCACTAGCACAGCTCCCCATGAATAGAGCCGGCGATGTCACTAAACCTAATGGGAACTGCTGCCTTTGAAAACCATACCAACGGCAGCTGTGATATTAAGCACTGTTTACTTGTTTATTCGCACGTTGTTGTTGTTTTTTGGACCGAACATTGCTCCGTGCCTTTCCTTGTTGCACTTTCAGCTCTCGCTGGAGTTTGTCAGCCATCGATCCAAGGAGCGTTTGAACCTCTTTAAAACACCACGGCATAATACAAGCGGTGTGTTTTTGTTGGAGCTCTGCATTTCATGGTGATTGACAGGTCTCTCTGGCCAATCAGCGCTCTACACGTCGCATTTAGTACCTATTCAGCTCGGTTTGTGCCAGACGCAAGCAGGGACTAAAGAAGTACCCGGTTCCAGGTACGAGATTGGGCCGGTGAAGAAGCGAAAGAGACGAGTCGAGGGGAGTAGGGTCCATGCAGTGGTAAAACACCATTCGAGTCTATAGTCCTAGTGCTGTGAGAATGTAGTAGTGGTCTATATTTGGTGCTTTGTTTTTACAGATGGACTACAGGAACATTTTAAAAGTGCAGGAGTCTGTTTTAAACACACAGCTGCTTAAACAGACAACTGTAAGAAAACAAATCATTAAACGGAGTAAACTGTTTGCTGCAACACGTGACACAGTGAAAGTCAGCAGAGAATAAGCTCATACAATAGAGAGTTTAAAATCTCTTTATACTCCCTCTGTGTTTCTCTTTTTTCCCCTCGTTATCAGTTCATAATCAGGGTCAGAACAGTGACGCACACGCTGCAGAGATACAGTGGTCTGACTCAACCTGAGCTTCTGATTAGAACAGACTCATTATCGATAAAAATAAGGAGAACAGCCTTGGTCTAATGAAGTGGAGCGGTACCACTGTGAGCCTTTCATTAAGGCTGTTTCACTGGGACAAAAAAAAAGCCCTTCCCGTTAGAGTCAGAGCAAGCAGATTACTCTCCAACTGTGACGCGTTTTTATACAAGGATTTTAGAGTTCCGAATTTTTCTTTCGTTATTTATTTGGTTTGTTTTTATTATTGATTTTTGTTACACACTCGTGGAGATGAAGCTGTGGATTGTAGATTGATTGTATGTTTCTAAGTTAATCTTCTTCCTAGTTTTGAAGTTGAGTGATTCTACCTTTAAAAAAAAAGAGATTTTCCTACCCTCCTCCAATAGTTACATAGTGCATTTTCTGCAGTGCTGAGCCCAAAGTAGCACCTACAGAGGCTGTTTTCCTCGTATTACAGGTCAGTGAAGCATCACAATGATTTTTGAAGCTGTACCTTTTCGTTAAAATACTACATAGTGTTGCTTTAAGGAAATACTGTTATCACCTGTCATTAATCTGTTACCTCCATCCATGATCCATAACTAACCCAGCATCAGTACCAGACCTTAGTAGTGTTATTATGGCCAGTGCAATTAACCCCCGCCCCCCTGCTGTCATTAATTAACCCCCTACAAACTCGTCAAATTACATATTTAGAAGTTAATATCAAGGAAAATGCCTTTAAAGTGGCGTAGATGTGATTTTACAGTTTTACTCATTTCAGTATTTGCTCAAAGCCCCCCTTTCAAGTTGGAATGGGATCGGTTTATTCACAGCATTTTATTTTATTCTCAAACATCCGCAGCATGTGAAAAAGATGCAGACATATGTTCTCTGAGTTATTTGGGGTTAAATTCATTAATCCTTTGATTGGTGTTTGTTTACCCTCTCTTTATTTCGTCTGGATCTCCACTGTGTCGCTCCGGTCCCTTTCTACATGCTGTTCTTTTGTCCTAGGCCTGTTCTTTGTCTGTCGGCCTGTCCCTCTTGTCCCCTCTCTCCCTTTGGCTCTGGAGACACAGGATTATTTTTAAATTCAGTGACATTTCGCTGGTTCCAGCACTCAGCAGCAGAACTCTTTAAAGGCAAGATTAACAATAGGCTAATGAAGCTTTTTGGCTGAAATGCAAATCTCTCAAACTGGTGAGGGATCACGCTCGTGTGTGTGTGTGTGTGTGTGTGTGTGTGTTTGTGTGAAAAAGAGAAAAAGCCTGGGAGTGGGTTGCATAAGATATGGATTAAGCACATTTTTTTTTGTTGCCTTTGAGAAAGAACCACTGCTGTCAGAAAAGTGTGTGCAGCATTGTGTATGTGTATGTGTGTGTGTGTGTGAGAGAGACAGAGAGAGTGGGAGAGGAGAAAAGGAAGGAAAAGATGTCGTAAGCCTTTGATGTATGTGATAGTGAAGTAAGTCTATTTGCATGATCTTCACAGTAATAAAAGTGAGTGATAGCAAAAAAAATATACATCACAAAAAAAAAATTACATTTCCCTGATACGTTATATATATCCAAACATTCATTCATTGTCTGTAACCCTTATCCAGTCGCGGTGGGTCCAGAGTCTACCTGGAATCATTGGGCGCAAGGTGGGAATACACCCTGGAGGGGGCGCCAGTCCTTCACAGGGCAACACACACTCACTCACACCTACGGACACTTTTGAGTTGCCAATCCACCTACCAACGTGTGTTTTTAGACCGTGGGAGGAAACCGGAGCACCCGGAGGAAACCCACACAGACACAGGGAGAACACACCACACTCCTCACAGACAGTCACCCGGAGGAAACCCACGCAGACACAGAGAGAACACACCAAACTCCTCACAGACAGTCACCCGCAGGAAACCCACACAGACACAGAGAGAACACACCACACTCCTCACAGACAGTCACCCGGAGGAATCCCACGCAGACACAGAGAGAACACACCACACTCCTCACAGACAGTCACCGGCAGGAAACCCACACAGACACAGAGAGAACACACCACACTCCTCACAGACAGTCACCCGGAGGAAACCCACCCAGACAAAGAGAGAACACACCACACTCCTCACAGACATTCACCCGGAGGAAACCCACGCAGACACAGAGAGAACACACCACACTCCTCACAGACAGTCACCCGCAGGAAACCCACGCAGACACAGGGAGAACACACCACACTCCTCACAGATAGTCACCCGGAGGAAAACCACGCAGACACAGAGAGAACACACCACACTCCTCACAGACAGTCACCCGCAGGAAACCCACGCAGACACAGGGAGAACACACCACACTCCTCACAGATAGTCACCCGGAGGAAAACCACGCAGACACAGAGAGAACACACCACACTCCTCACAGTCACCCGGAGGAAAACCACGCAGACACAGAGAGAACACACCACACTCCTCACAGACAGTCACCCGGAGGAAAACCACGCAGACACAGAGAGAACACACCACACTCCTCACAGACAGTCACCCGGAGCGGGACTCGAACCCCCAATCTCCAGGACCCTGGAGCTGTGACAGAGACACTACCTGCTCCTCCACCTTGGTGCCACCTGTCAGTACGTGCATGATAAAATATTATTATTACATTTTAAAAAGCAACAAAAAGTTGTCATTGTACTATGGTTGTCCATGACTTCATATGATAAATATGGGAACAGTCTGTGAGGAGTTTGGTGTGTTCTCTCAGTGTCTGCGTGGGTTTCCTCCGGGTGACTGTCTGTGAGGAGTGTGGTGTGTTCTCTCTGTGTCTGTGTGGGTTTCCTCCGGGTGACTGTCTGTGAAGAGTGTGGTGTGTTCTCTCTGTGTCTGTGTGGGATTCCTCTGGGTGACTGTCTGTGAAGAGTGTGGTGTGTTCTCTCTGTGTCTGTGTGGGATTCCTCTGGGTGACTGTCTTTGAGGAGTGTGGTGTGTTCTCCCTGTATCTTCGTGGGTTTCCTCTGGGTGCTCCGGTTTCCTCCCACGCTCCAAAAACACACGTTGGTAGGTGGATCTGAGACTCGAAAGTGTACGTAGGTGTGAGTGTGTGAATGTGTGTCACTCTGTAAAGAACTGGCGCCCCCACACAGGAAACCCATGCGGACACACTCCTCACAGACAGTCACTCTGAGCGGGATTTGAACCCACAACCTCCAGGACCCTGGCGCTGTAACAGAGACACTACCTGCTGCAGTGGTCCAGAGCCTATCCAGAAAATAGTGTCCTTAAATCATTGGACCATTATTTTATCCATTCTTTATGATGTTTTGATTACGTTCAGCTGCTATTTTCAAAATCTAACAAAAAAACAAACAAACAAAAATGGAGAAGCTTTGTTCCAACTATGAGAACTATGTATCTTCCCCCGTGTAATGGTCATGTGTGAATTTATATACATGTCAATATCTATCTGCAGTAACAACTTTCTGAACCCAACCTTAACCTCAGTAAACAGAAAATTGTTTTGCCCTTTCAGTAAAAGAAAACTGCATATGGATCTTTCATAAAAAGCTCTTTATAAAAAAAATCTCGAGGAGTGTTTTGTAGGTGAGCCGTGTTTTTCTCTGGTTTTCACAGAATGTCAGTGCATTTTTATCTCAAAAATATGGAAAAACATACGCATACACGTACGCCCATATTGTCTGCTCCTTCTGTCGTTTCAAGGTCTTTGCCCTCCATCCTTAAGGCCTCGCTCATTCATTCCCTTTTCCTCCCTTTCCCTGCTTGCTTCTCTCTCTCTCTCTCTTCATGAGTTAGCAGCAGACAGCCTTTTTTCTTTCTTCTTTTTTTTTCTTTCTCTCCACTTGTCAAGGCAGCCTGAAAAGTCAGCGTTACTAAACTCCACCGGGATGCGATTTCGCAGAGGAGAACCAAACACACGTCAAAGAACTGTAGTTAGACATTGAGAGAGAGAGCAAGTGAGGTGGGGGCAGAGAGAGAGAGAGAGAGAGAGAGAGAGAGAGAGAGAGAGATTCATTACAAACTCAGCTCAAAAATCAAGTCTTCCCACTCTGACGCCATATTGCTTGTGCCCCCAGGCAGCCGTTTTGAGGTATTTCGAGCCTCCTATCTGCTCGTATTGGAAGTCCTCCATGTTTCAGCATCAGCTCAATGTGTAGACATTTGCCTTTCAGATTTAGAGCCTCTGACAGATACTGCACAACGCAGGAAGTTATTTTTTCCCCAACAAATGGCTGTTTTGACAGCGAAATGAGTGTTCTCACCTGTTGTAGCTACCAGGAGCTCACCAGGAGGCTGCTCATAGAAGCAGTTGAATCTGACTCCACCTTGAAGGAAACATCTGAATGGAGTTTGTAAAAAAAACCTAATTTATATGACTTTCAATCATCTATTCCTTCATTTTCTGTGAACGTCTTGTTCCGGGTCAAAGGTCCTACCAGGAATCATTGGAACACAACCTGAACGAGGCCCCCGTCAATCACAGGGCACGTCACTCACACACTCACACCCGTGGATGCTTTTCAATAAATAAACCACCTACCGATATGTGTTTTTGGATTGTGGGACGAAACAGGAGCACCTGGAGGAAACCCATGCTGGCACAGTGATAACACGCCTCCTCCTCACTGAGAGTGACCAGAAGTGGGGTGTGAACATGGGGACGTTTGTATGGTATGTAGTGAATAGGGCACTGATTAAGTTCTGTTTGGATAATTACTGCAGCCAGAGCTGTTTACAGAGAGCAGCTACCAACCAGGGCTGGGTTTCCCCAAAAGCATCTCAGAACAAAGAAGATTCTTAAGTGGTAGAGTGAGCATCACACTGAACACTTTCTCTCCCTGTTAAGGCTTTGGGAAACGGGCCAGCGAGTGAAGAGTAAGAAATGTATAGAATTTTCTATGAGTAAATATTAAGCTGGAGCCAGAGCTGTGTACAGAGAGTTCCTCCGGGTGACTGTCTGTGAGGAGTGTGGTGTGTTCTCTCTGTGTCTGTGTGGGTTTCCTCCGGGTGACTGTCTGTGAGGAGTGTGGTGTGTTCTCTCTGTGTCTGCTTGGGTTTCCTCCGGGTGACTGTCTGTGAGGAGTGTGGTGTGTTCTCCCTGTGTCTGCGTGGGTTTCCTCCAGGTGACTGTCTGTGAGGAGTGTGGTGTGTTCTCTCTGTGTCTGCGTGGGTTTCCTCTGGGTGACTGTCTGTGAGGAGTGTGGTGTGTTCTCCCTGTGTCTGCGTGGGTTTCCTCCGGGTGACTGTCTGTGAGGAGTGTGGTGTGTTCTCCCTGTGTCTGCGTGGGTTTCCTCCGGGTGACTGTCTGTGAGGAGTGTGGTGTGTTCTCTCTGTGAATGCGTGGGTTTCCTCCGGGTGACTGTCTGTGAGGAGTGTGGTGTGTTCTCCCTGTGTCTGTGTGGGTTTCCTCCGGGTGACTGTCTGTGAGGAGTGTGGTGTGTTCTCCCTGTGTCTGCGTGGGTTTCCTCCGGGTGACTCTCTGTGAGGAGTGTGGTGTGTTCTCTCTGTGAATGTGTGGGTTTCCTCCGGGTGACTGTCTGTGAGGAGTGTGGTGTGTTCTCTCTGTGTCTGCGTGGGTTTCCTCCGGGTGACTGTCTGTGAGGAGTGTGGTGTGTTCTCCCAGTGTCTGCGTGGGTTTCCTTTGGGTGACTGTGAGGAGTGTGGTGTGTTCTCCCTGTGTCTGCGTGGGTTTCCTCTGGGTGACTGTCTGTGAGGAGTGTGGTGTGTTCTCTCTGTGTCTGCGTGGGTTTCCTCTGGGTGCTCCAGTTTTCTCCCACACTCCAAAATCACATGTTGGTAGGTGGATTGGCGACTCAAATGTGTGTGTGTGTGTGTGTGTGTGTGTGTTGCCCTGTAAAGGACTGGCGCCCCCTCCAGGGTGTGTTCCTGCCTTGCTGTGACCCTGAACTGGATAAGGGTTACAGACAATGAATGAATGAGTGTCAGGATAGTTTCCATTTGTCAGGATATGTGCCAGTCGTCTAGATGTCTAACTCTTAATTTACATAATGAACCCCCGACCCCAAGAAATTTAGCAGGAGCCACCACTGTGTTTGAACCCACAACCCCAAGACCCTGAAGCTGTGTGACAGCAAAAGTATAAAGTATTCAGTTTTGAAGTATGTAGTTTTTCACGTTTTGTAGACAACAGTTACACACCACACCAGGAAGTGTGAGTTTGTCTTAACAACTGAACATAGTTTAAGGGCATTTCAGAAAACCTTGTGTTCAATCCTAATTTATGTACATGACTTACCTTTACTTTAGTTCTCATTCACATGTCCTCCAGGTGCCCTGGTTTCCTCCCACAGTCCAAAAAACACACATTGGTGGACTGTCCATGCAAAAGTGTTCATACACACTCAGAAAAAAAGCACAGTAGAGGTACGTGATTAGTCACTAAAGCTACAAACAGTGGTGTTCCCTAAAGCTTCATTACATTCTCTTCTCCAGAATGAGAGGGGGATCTCTGTAATCTTTCATTATTCAACTGTGGAGAATAAAATAACACAATAAAAGTCCTGGGGATGAAACGGGGCGTGGAAAACCAACACTTTCAGACTTTAAAACCTACAAATCTGAATGAATAAGGTACAGTTATGTTCCCTAATTAAAGGTACTCTATGTGCACTCATTAAGGGGACCACCACAGTGACAGTTTTTCTGACAGTGTGTGGTGCCCTGTGATGAACTGGCGCCCAGTCATTCCCACCACAACCCTGTACTGGGATTAGCGGTTACAGGTGGTGAGGAACTGGGCGTTGTCGTTTTGATCCCCAGAGCTGGAAGGTCATGACTGAAGGGCCCTCGAGCAAGGGACCTATTACACCCCAACTGCTCCTGAGCGCCGTGTCATGTGCTCCCCACTCCGAGTGTGTGTGCTCACTGCCCCCTGGTGTTCACTACTGAGTGTGTAAATGTGTGTTTCACTGCACGGATTGGGTTAAAATGAGGAGAACAAATTCCTGGCCAATGACGTGATTGGAATTTGAATTCGAATGAGTCAAGGCCCAGCCAGAAGTCTCTCCACATTTCAGTAGATAGGAGTCTGCTCTTTTATAGCTGCCCAGGGGTGTTGCTAAAATTGATCCTAAGTGGACATACCTTCCTGTAACAGCCTTCTCATCCAACGAGCTTATAGCTCTTCTACATTGGTGTACAATTACTCACTGGTGCCCATTTCCTGATGTCCAATCTACACTATTTATCTCTGCTCAGTTTTATTCTGTTGTTTCTTTCACCACACAGCCGTTGTTGACCTGACGAATTTCACCAGGGCTCTTCTCTGTCCCTGTTACAGCTGTGTGCTAATATTCAGGGCATGGCTATACGACTGGATCCAAGTTTGATATATCGCCAGTTGGGCTGAGAGAGAGAGAGAGAGAGAGAGAGAGAGAGAGAGAGAGAGAGCTGAAGTTTGTAATGCAGTACATAAAAAACCACACTCTTTAACAAGGCAAAACTTTGCCTTAAATTGCCGTAACAAACCGCTCTGCTTTAAATTGCTCCAACAATGCCATTTATTGCTGAAGCCCCTGTTGTTTCATATAACGCCCATCTAGTTGTGTGTGTGTGTGTGTGTGTGTGGTGTGTGTGTGTGTGTGTGTGTGTGTGTGTGTGTGTGCGCACTCATGGAAAATACAACAGCCTCATCTTCTCCCTCGCTTGCTGAGTGCTTTCCACCTGCCTGGGTAAAGCTTCTAAAACACAGATACACACACACACACACACACACACACACACACACACACACACACACACAAACCTATTCCGTTGCGGGCGGTTGCTTGTTTGTTCTGAGGCGCAGTACGCTCATTAGTCTCTTCCACCTGAATCTTCTGGATCAATCTGGGGCGGACTGCTGCCAGGGTGTGTGTGTGTGTGTGTGTGTGTGTGTGTGGTGTTTGCGTGTGTGTGTGTGTGAATTTGTTGCCAGGACCAACTCTCCTCAACTGCAGACAGACAGAGTGAGGCATTCGTCTGCTCCTATTATCAGCACACCACCTCCCTGGAGGGCTAGGTCTATGGTGTGTGTGTGTGTGTGTGTAAGTTGGGGGTAAAGCCTGCTACACTGAAGCCTTTCGACAGGTGAGGTTTAGAGCACAATGTGCTGTGACAGGTTAGAGCTAAAGGGAAGGCGGGTCACTCTTTATTCTGCCGTGGTTACCTCCAACCCGTTTATGGAATGGAAAGGTGTTCTGTGGGAAGGTGAGCGAGTAACGTTTACGCTTGTGACAAGGTCAAGGGAAAAAGTGTTAGGATTAGGGTGAATTCCGGTAATGTGGAAAACTTTAGGCAAACACCAGTGATGAAATTTAAAGAAAAAAAAGCACCCAAAATGTATATGAAAACAATCCTAAATCCTAGATCAAGATGTGATAAGAAAAGACTTCCAAACGTTTCTGTTCGTTCGAGGCAGTCTTAGTGAGGCTTTATCTTACGAAAACAAACAAACAAACAGTGCCTTCAAAACGTGTTTCTGCAGTAGCTACTTATCTATCATCCTCATATTCCTCGCATCTTCCCACCTTAGTCTTGTGTTTAAGGGTTTCAATAACTGCTACATTTTCTTCAAACGTAGTCAACAGTAGATAGAGTAAATAAAGATGTAAAGTGCTCTGGAGATGTTTAATTCTTTACTTTTTCATGAAGCTTTCAGGCTGATACAAGTACTATTGTAATAATATGGGCACTGAATACCTGTAAATAACTGACTCACTTCATCACAAGCACAATGTTGTCCAATGTAGACATTTATTCATTCGTTCATTCATTATCTGTAACCATTATTCAGTTCAGGGTCGCGGTGGGTCCGGAGTCTACCCGGAATCACTGGGCACAAGGCAGGAATACACCCTGGAGGGGGCGCCAGTCCTTCACAGGGCGACACACACTCACACATTCACCCACCTGGAGGAAAACCCACGCAGACACAGGGAGAACACACCACACTCCTCACAGACAGTCACCCGGAGGAAACCCATGCAGACACAGGGAGAACACACCACACTCCTCACAGATACTCACCCGGAGGAAACCCACGCAGACACAGGGAGAACACACCACACTCCTCACAGACAGTCACCCGGAGGAAACCCACACAGACACAGGGAGAACACACCACACTCCTCACAGACAGTCACCCGGAGGAAACCCACGCAGACACAGGGAGAACACACCACACTCCTCACAGACAGTCACCCTGAGGGAAACCCACGCAGACACAGGGAGAATAAACGGGTACAATTAGGTATGATGCCAGATTACCTTTGGTCTTCATTACAGGCAATGGATGGATTATCACTGGGCACGGTTGGGATCCTCTACAGTTCCACGCTGACACGTCTGGCATGTTGTGTTTTTCAGACGTCATACTGAGAGCTACTACTTCTGTATGTGTAGCTCAATAAATATTGACCATATCAGTCTAAATATTTAATCATTTATTGTTCCCAGTAAACTATATCTTCCTTCCAAATATCATCGCACTCTGACACTGCCTCATGGTGCAGTTATTATTTTTGATAATGAGTGTATGTAGGCTGTCATAACAGATCTGGAAAGTGTTCTCCTCCAAAAGTGTTGAGCTGTGCATTGGTGTTGTGTTAGCAGCAGTTTAAAAAAGAAGCAGAAGTTGGCTTCACATGTATTGTCAGAACCATCTGCTGACCCTCACCCTCCAGAGTGGGTCAACATTGTGTGTGACTGGGGAAGCCCTAACTATCGGCTGGAACTGACCAGAACTACGTTTTGTTGTAAAGTGACTGCTGTAGTGCTGCTGTCACACAGCTCCTGGTTCTTGGGGTTGTGGGTTCAAACCCTGTTCGTGAGGTGCTTGCTGTGTTCCCCCTGTGTCTGTGTGGGTTTCTTTCAGGTGTTTCCGCACAGTTTTTCTCCCACAGTCAGAAGGTGGATTGTCTGTGTGAAATTGTCTGTAGGTGTGTGTGTGTGTGATACCCTGTGATAGTGATAGTGTATTCCTGCTTTGCCTTGCACCCAGTGATTCCATGTTGGCTCCAGACACACTGCGACTCTGAACAGTATGAAGCACTTAGTATGACTGCTGCTATTGTCGGGCTAAACAGGTAGATGTTTTTGAATGTGATCAGAAAAATGTAGAATAATTTGCCTTAATAATGAAAGACATCACTGCAAAATAATTAGACTATGTCACTAGTGTTTCTCTAAAGAAACAAATAAAAAAGAAACAAGAAATCTGGTATATACGTTTATGTATCAGTTGCAGTGAAGATATACACAGCACAGTGCTGCTAAGCTGAAGGTTTTGTTATCTGTGGTCTTACTTTACCTGAGTTTCAGTTTGAGTGTGAAGTGACTTGTTTTGTGCACCTTTTAGAGACAGCTTAGCCTGTGGTAGGACGTCGGAGACCAAATCCCTTTGCTTCTGTATCACCATAATGCTTAGTCATGCTCACTGTAGCTTTGGAGAGTAGAAAAAGTGCACTCAGATCCTTCAGCAAATGAAAAATAACTAGGGCTTGTGCTTCTCTCAGTGTTTTCCACTTCAATTAAGCTAGACTCTCTCTCTCTCTCTCTCTCTCTCTCTCTCTCTCTCCCCCCACAAACCTCCCTCCCTCCCTAACGCTGTGGAATCAGTTCAGCTGGCTGGCTAACGCTAGCTCTCACTGACTCATGCAAGTTCCAGATCGTCATGATGCGATGCGAATCTGTAGCTCGAAGGCACCCAGCCACCTTCGGCTTCAGGCAGACAAAGAGAGAAGGAGACACACAGAGAATCTCTCTTAGCGCTCTTATTAGCATTGCCGCTAACACCACTACAGAAACAACCCCTCACCATTGTGTCGTTTGATAGCTTTTCGTTTAAAATTTCACTCGTCTCCTGTTGGGGAGATGTTCTCTGATGATCTGCCGTTAGCGTGTTTAGGCTAATCCCTAGCTGAACTGGAGAGATTGTTCGTTTTTATTTTGCTTCTCTCTTTTTTTCCTTCTCTTTAAACATGTATGATTGTTGAAGGAAAGAAAAGAGCTAAGCTAAGGGGCATTTTCATGCTAAGATACAAATAAAAGCTACCAGGAAGAGAGTAATTGCTCAAATTTCAGAGGA